>NC_133388.1:111507884-111810915 GCF_047511655.1 Castor canadensis
TCTTGAAATGCTGGCAGAGGCACCAAATTGTACCTGCCTGTTACCACATGATCATGAGCCAGATGTGACACTGTCCTGCACAGTGTTGCAAAACTCTGAGTCTCAGAAGGTTAGGTGCACTAGATACTTTTTGACTTATGATATTTTAACTTATGATAGGGTTATCAGGATGTAACCTCACTGAAATTAACATAGCTATATATAATTTAAGAAAATAGAAAATTTAAACAAAGAGTTGAATTATATATATTGAAATTTTAATTACTTCAAATAAATTTAGATATTATTAAATCAAATTTAGAGATCTCTTGGAAAGGCTCAGAGATGTTCAGTGATTAATTGATAATTCTCTTCAAAAAAATTGTGAAATGAAGCAGTTTCTAAGCAGATTATAATGCCTTTTCAGAGCACCTGCTGCACATCATCATTTGCAGCATTAGTTATTCAGAGTTAGTTATCTATGCTTAATATGTCAGATGTTTTGACTGAGATAGTGCAATGTATGTTTGTTCACACTTAGACGTCACTAAACCAGACTCAAATAGGAATGGCCAGTTTAGGACTTCTATGGCTGTCTAATATTGATCTTCTCAGACTGCACACATGGCCAATTCTATGAAAGCACAGGTAGTGATTCACTATCGACAAGCTTAACTGTAGTTCATGCCGTAGACGGCCATACTCTAGAGAATAGCAATCTGATATTTACTGTTTTATCCAATATCAATATAGATAGAAAGAGTAATAGCATCTTAAATGTGGTAAATAGATCATCTTTCAGAAATGCTGCAGCTGGCTTTAACTCATACACACTCTTTCTTAAAAGTATATTTCTCTACAATTTAGGAGGCATCACTAGGGAACATCTTGCAATTTTTCTTCCTCCTGCTCCTCTTGCTCTTCCTTGTCCCCTCCTTCTCTTCTCTTTCCTTCTCTTCTTCCTCCTCCTTCTCTTCATTCCTTAGACAGGGTCACACTGCATAGCCCAGACTGGCTTTCACCTGGGAATCCCATTGCAATTGCATCTCAACTATGGGGAATATTATCATGGTTGTGTACCTCTGCTCTGTGACACTTTAGTTATTAGCAAAGAATGTAATCCTTGTTAGCATGTGAAGAGGAACGGTTTTCCTATGTTTTTGGTTTTATTGCATTTTTGGAACACAAATATTCACACATACCAGGTACTTGGTGGACATTTCTAATGCAGAACAGGTTCTGCCTGGAAGCCAGGGGAGGGGGCGGAGAGGTTGGGGGATGAGGCAGGGGCGAGAAATGACCTAAACAATGTGCACACATGTGAATAAATTATTAATAATAATAATAATGTCTAGTCAGCTTTTAAATTTTAGTTCAAAAGTCACTTCCTTTGAGAAAACTTATTCCACCTCCTTACTCATGAGAATTTCTATTATCACACTATTGTTTCATGTCTCTCTCTTCCTAGTGCTCACTGCACTTCTATCCGTACATTTGCTTGGGTAGTCATTTAACAAATGTAGGTTTTACCTGTTACACTAATCATGATGTGTGGCAATGTCTGCTTTGCTCAATACTCCACACTTAGCTCTGACAAGTGGGTAGGTAGTCATCACATAATGGCAATGGTTCTGTAGCCAGAACTAGTCTCATCCTGGAAAAGTGTCACATTTCATCAGAATGTAAACAGTAAGTCAATACAGAAGAACACTATTTATCACAGTATTGATAGATGCTGTCAAGGAAATAAAGCAGTGTTAAGGTCATGACAGGGATGTTTTGACTGACACAGTGAGGAAAGTACTCAAGGAGAAGTTGACATTTGGAGTCCTGAAAGAGGAATTTTGTGAAAAACTTTTGTAAGCCCTGTATAGCTATCCTTATCTCAACCAGCAAAAACTCTTGTTCCTTCCTATTATTGCTTATACTCTCTCTACAACAAAATTAGAAATAAGGGCAAAATAGTTTCTGCTGGGTATTGGGGAGGGGAGAGGGAGGGGGTGGAGTGGGTGGTAAGGGAGGGGGTGGGGGCAGTGGGGAGAAATGAACCAATCCTTGTATGCACATATGAATAATAAAAGAAAAATGAAAAAAAAAAAGAAATATTATACAGTGCAATCTACCACTCTCTACATAGGATGCCAGTTCCATGGAGAGGGCAGATTGTCCACATTGTTTGCTCCTCACTAAACAAGGATAAGAAATGGTTGGGCTTGGGGCTTCGGTCCTTCCTCCATAACATCTCCAAGGGTGATTATGAATTGCTCCAAATCACCCCACACAACAGCAGGCACAGAAACTAACCTATCATCTCTCACAATTCTAGTAAAAACTTCAAATCCTGTGGCACAAAGCCTTACATGTTTCTCCCATCTTGGAAATAATTTTCTAAACAGAGTAAGTTTTCCCTATGATTTCTCCCCACCTCAAGTACAAGATTGAAAACAACTTTGCTATTAATATAAAGATTCTTCCCATTTAAAAAAAATCCTTCTAGAACTATATTTAAGAGCTTACTCGATAAATTAGGAAAGACATATTTCAGTTGCAGTGTCTGAAAATTTCCCCCACCACTTAAAATCTAATTTCAGGCCTCGAAATTTTAAAAAAATGCGTACCATGTATTTCTAATGTAGGTCTTCAAGTGCCTTTTATTCATCAGAGACACACCCTAACACAGTGATAGTAGTTTAACAGCATACCCTCAACAAAAGACAGATCACTCAAAAAAATTAAACAACAAACAACAAATAAATTTCAGAATTAAATGACACTATGGATAAAATGGATGTAATAGACAGCTACACAATTTTCCACTGAATGACCACAGAATAAACAGTTTTCCCAGCATCCTTCAGAACTTTCTCCCAAAGAGATCATGTGTCCTGGGACATAAAATAACTCTTAACAAATATAAGAAAATTGAAATAATAGCCTGTATCTTATCAGATCACAATGAAATAAAATTAGAAATCAATGACAAGAGAAACTATAGAAAATATCCAAAGATATGTAGACTGTCCATGAAAGAAATATGGGAGTGAATCAAAAAATTCTTAGACTAAAATGAAAATGAGTTGAGGCATATTTTAAAAATTGAGAAAAGCAGAGATGTATCTAAACTCTCCATTTTATATTGTATGCAGTAAAATCCTCTATATAAACCGTTAACATGATTGGAATTTACTACATCAACAAATAATGTGACACTCATTATTACCTAACTGTATTTTCATCACCCAAAAAGAAACCCATACCCCTAGAATTCATTCCCCATTGTTCCTACTTGGATACCTTGGCAACCACAAAGATACTTTCTATCTCTGCTTTTCTTATTGCTTGATGTTTTCCTGGTTTTTATTTTCATTTAAGTTATAATTAATCAGTGTTGATTATCATACTGATTTTGATTTTAATTTCCCTTGGGTTGCCTTTTTTTTTTTCATTTTTCTTTTATTATTCATATGTGCATACAAGTCTTGGTTCATTTCTCCCCCCCTGCCCCACCCCCTCCCTTACCACCCACTCCACCCCCTCCTTCTCCCCCCCAATACCCAGCAGAAACTATTTTGCCCTTATTTCTAATTTTGTTGTAGAGAGTATAAGCAATAATAAGACGGAACAAGGGTTTTTGCTGGTTGAGATAAGGATAGCTATACAGGGCATTGACTCACATTGATTTCCTGTGCGTGGGTGTGACCTTCTAGGTTAATTCTTTTTGATCTAACCTTTTCTCTAGTACCTGTTCCCCTTTTCCTATTGGCCTCAGTTGCTTTAAGGTATCTGCTTTAGTTTCTCTGCGTTAAGGGCAACAAATGCTAGCTAGTTTTTTAGGTGTCTTACCTATCCTCACCCCTCCCTTGTGTGCTCTCGCTTTTATCATGTGCTCATAGTCCAATCCCCTTGTTGTGTTTGCCCTTGATCTAATGTCCACATATAAGGAAGAACGTACGATTTTTGGTTTTTTGAGCCAGGCTAACCTCACTCAGAATGATGTTCTCCAATTCCATCCATTTACCAGCGAATGATAACATTTCGTTCTTCTTCATGGCTGGAAATGCAGCTTCTTAGTCCATCCCACCATCATGACTGGAAAGAAAAGCTGCATTGCTGTCACCTAGTTTCTTCCTTATAGAAAAAAATTGCACTATGAACTTATTATTTTATGGATTTCTTTCTTAAATGTTATATGCTAGTGCTCTGTTGTAATATCACTATGCTATACTTAATAATTCATAGAAGATTTTTCCCATCAGTGCTTGGTTATAGAGATCTATACAAAGGATCTGTGTATTCCAAAGCTATGTCCAAGATTCTTGGGTCCAAGTTTATATAAAAGAAAGAAAAATTGGAGACTTTTATAGGCAGTATTGCAGTTTAGTGGTGTGATTTGACAGGACAAAATACAGTGTGATAAATAAAATTTACTGGAGGCATATAAAATTGAGTGAAGGGGAGTGATTGTTCAGCATGATGTACTATGAGGCTGTATTCCAACTAGTCAGTGAAGAATTGAGTTATTAGACAAGTGTGAATGAATGATTAACCTCCTTGTCAATAAAGAACATTTTTACAAACTCTGAAATAGTGTAAGTGACATCTCTTCTATCATTTTACTTGCCATCAAAAGTCATTTGAGTCAGCCTGTTATAGTGGTACATGCCTGCAATTTCAACACCAGAGAAGCTGAGGTAGGAGGACATGAGTTCAAGGCTAGCCTAGAATATGTAGTGAGACCTTGCTGAAGGGGGGAGGGAAAGAACTCATGTAATCTGGAGATTACATACTTAGATTATACACACATACACATACAGATAGATAGACAGATAACAGACAGATATTACAGTGCATAGATGTATTTGAAAAGATGCAGAATTTTTTGGCAAAAAATGTAACCAAAAGAAAGGAATGCTGGTGGTCAAAAGTGACAGCATAATCTTCAAAAAGTGGAAACAAAGGTTACATATCAATTTAACAGGGAATATGGGTAAACAATGTTGATAATGGGTTGATTGTCATACACTGAGGACTTTAATTTGGGGAATTTTAATCAACCCAAGTAGGGAGATACTCTATTGTGACATTGGCAACTACAAGCATATAAAAGATCAAACGAACTGTTCTCACCAGTAAAAACTACAATATTCATGTAACGCATGAATACATCATCACTTATTGGGAAAAATATGAATATTAATTTTTTTCAGTAAATACATCCCTAAAATGTAATGTGAAATCTGATCTTTATTTTATTGAGTAGCAACACACTCAAGGCATTTTTATTCCTTAGGAAATTATCATTTTCTTATGTAAATGCTCTTTCATTTGGAGCATAGGTAAGGAACTCAATGTACATACAATATATTCATTTGTATTTTTAATATATAATCTAATTAAATGGTCTCACATTTTTACATATATACAGTAAAATATATTTTTGTTCAAATGTCAGGTGTAAAAATTTAAAGTTCAACAAGTCAAACAAATGAAACTTAAACAGAAAACTCTTGCATCTGTTTTACCACTCACACACACACACACATATGCACACACACTTACATGCATATATGGGCAAACACACATATGTTTAATATTTATATGTGTGTGGTTTGGTTTGTTCTTACTTGCTATACATTGGATGCTCCATCATTGGAATGTACCATATTTTCTGTCCATTTGCCTACTATGACTATTTACTAGTTGGTTGTTTACATTTGTATTATTTTCTTCATTGCTCAAAAAACAGCCTGTACATTCTCCTCATGTTCATGTGCTACTGGGTGTTTCCTAACAGTGGGTACTACAATAATAATTATGGGATCAGAGAGTATATCAGTTTTAGTGCATTCTTTTGAATTATCCTTCAAAGTAACAGATCAGTTTGCATCTGCTCCATCACCAGTACTTATATCTGTTAAAGAGCTCATTTATGTCAACAATAGGAGAAAATGTTATCTCATTACAATTTTAGTGTCCAATGTTCTTTTGTGTAATGAAATTGAGAAACCAGCCATTTGTTGAGAATTTTCTGGTCATAACTTTTGCCTACTATTCAATTCATTTTATGTGCTCACTTCTAATTAACTTAAAAGACTATAAGACACAATTCCATTCATAATGTCTATATGTTGGGCATATTTTTTTCATTTTTCTTTCAGCATTTGCCACTAACAGTGGTGTGTTTTGTGCTAAAATATATTAAAATTATACTTCTGTTCCTGTGAAAGGTTTTTCGAGATAGAGTCTTTTGGAACTATTTGTCTGGGCTGGCTTTGAACCACGATCCTCCTCGTTTCTGCCTCCTGAATAGGTAGGATTACAGATGTAAGCCAAAGGCACCTGGCTCATTTCACGTTGTTTGTATACTTTGAGTCAGACTAATGCTAAGAATATACAGAATAGCAAAGTACAATAATAATAATAATAATTCTTTACAGTATCATATTGTTAACGGTGGCATAGACAATTTTCCTCTCAACATTTTATTTATGAAGTTAATTCATAAAGAAACTTTATGTTGGAATCCTTGGGAACCATAATTTTCTACAAGGATTAATTTAAGGTGAATAAGGTTATACAGGACATTCTCATCCTGAATTTGAGCTACAAGCATATTGTGAACTCATGATATATTCTACCTCACATGTGTGTATACAGAAGACTTGTTAGGGTAAGAAGTTTATACTTGTGACACTCTTGCCAAGAGCAGCTGAAAAGGTGGAAAAAAACCACATTTTTGTCAAGATCCAGGATGCTCTGAATTGATAAGTGAAAAAGGGCCAAAGTGAGGTCAGTCTCCCTCCCTGTACTTCCCTGATGAGTCCCCCTCAAAAATGAGAAGAGAATTCGTACCCCAAGATAATCAATGCTGCAAACAAGAACCCAATGAAGTTTTTGGCTGTCTCCCAAGGCTGGAGAAGGAAATGTGAAGGCTTCAGACTCTTGCTCCAGCACAGTGGCACAGGAGGGAGCACACAAGGTAAACAGGTCCTGCTGAGAGGTATATCAGAGCTTTGGGGTCTCCGCTGAGGCTCAAAACCTCCAAGGGGAGAGTTGAGCAAGTGAAGCCATCCAGCCTGAACCAGAGCCTTCAGTTGGGGCACATTTTTCAGGAAAGACTGCTTTGAATGTGAAAGGAAGAATTTTGTGTCTGCATCAGAGCCCCATTCATGTATGCTAAGGAACCCCAGGTTTCATGCTGCACAGTGTCACTCACACTAAGGTCTCCTGACCTTTTGATGGGTGTTAAAATTTTTCACCTGACATTTGTTCAGGCTTTCCTGTAAGTCCAAGAGTATCTATAAAACAATGCAGTGTCCAGGCAAATGTCTCAGCTAAATTAATGTCAGAACCACTGAAGTTTCCACAGATGTCCTCCAATTCTGAATCTCATTATACATTGTTTGCCTAGCACACTTAAGGAGGTTCTGACTCCATCACATGCTTCTTCCTAAGGACAGGGTTTCACTACTTAAAAACACTCAAGGACTTGCTTCACTAGCTTACCCAATGGTGTATTTTCCCCTATGAGAATTCATTGCACAAGATGAAGTCATTGCTACTCCATCCCCATGAAATGGAAGCCAGAGGCTCCTAGAAGGTCAAGCCTTAGGTCCTGGGTCTGTTCTAGGGATGGCCTCACTGAACGAACCATAAGAACAGCCTACATGATTTGATCTTTAATTCTGTTTGTACCTGAGTTGCCAACTATAACCTTGATACTATGTTCATCAGGTACACAGTAACCTCTGCACTTGGTAACCAGAGCTTGCCAACTGCTGCATGCTCCATAAGTGCTCATTAACATTCCTGCAAAAATCCTTTACCTTTCCTTTGTTCTCCAGACCCACCAGGGGCCACTAAAGCTGTGCATGCATGTGACACATGGCAATACAATTCTCCATTCACTCTCTTCTAAAGGAGATTCACTTCTGCACTGTCCTTTGACTTTGATGTCTCCTCCAAAGTGGGCTCAGTATGATTGTCTGCACCTATGAGTGCACATCAGCTGTGTGTGCACTGAACACAGACACTAGCAAGACAACCAGCCTCTTTAAGAAGAGTGAGATTTGTTGTTGTCCTCACTGTGTGGGTCAAGACATGATCATCAGAAACAAGAGCAAGACAGGTGCCCTGTGCTGCTGCCTTCATGCTTTCCTTCTGGATGTTTGCAAGAGGTTTGGTGCAGTTGCTGCAGGCTTGGGACCATCACAGTCCAGTGGTGACTGTGGAGAACATGTACTTATAATGCAATTGATTCTCTTCCATCTTTGCTTCAGAATCCTGTATACTCTCAGAAGAAAAACACATTCTAAAAAGGCTATTTTTTCAAAGGAAAACAAAAACTTTTCTAAATGATATGGAGTGTTTTTCTGAGCAGTGCTGAGTATGCACTTGTAATTACAGACAAAACCCTGCATGATGCAACAGTACCTGTGTGTGTGTGTGTGTGTGTGTGTGTGTGTATGTTACTCTCAGAAAGTCAGCAGAGGAAGAATGAGATATGTAAAAAGACTAATTCAGGGTGAAGTTTGGCAGCTGTGAGACATAGAAGAACAGGAGACAAAAAGTTGACTGATGACTAGCTACTGCTTGTAATCATGAGGGAAGATGAGGCTTGGAAAGGTTAATGATATATATGTATGTATACACATGCAAAATCAAATCTTGACTTACTGCCTAAAACAGCTGACTTAAGGTTTGGTCACATTTCAAAATGAAATAAGCAAAATTTTCAGGCTGAAGTGATGTTTCTCTTGCTCACTCCTTTTAATGATTCAATGCACTTTTTTTCTTCAGATACCTTTGATTTTCTCAGTCCAGTCATTTGCCTGTATCTCAATTCAGTCTGCTTAATCACTCTACGTCTATTTGAACAAGTTGCTTCATTTGTTTCCCAGAATCCTCCTTGTTCTCTTTGTAGAAAAACCATCTATTTTAACTTCTACTCAACTCACAAGTCAGGTTATAGTCATCTGTTCTTTAATCAAATCCTCTTCTCTAAGTTTTCACTATCACACTTAGTCATCTTAGTGGCAATGGCAGAATACCCTGAACTTGGCAGCTGAAACAAAAGAAATACATCTCTTGTTCTGGAGGCTGGAATCCAAGATCAAGGTTTCAGTGAGATTCTAGCTTTTGTTCTGAGACCTTTTCTCTTGCCTGTAGCGGGCACATTCTCCATGTCTGCTGTCATGTGCTCTTCTTTGTACCCATGCAGAAAGAAAGAGTTTTGGTCTCTTCCCCTTGAAGACACTGATCTCATTACAGGGCCCTCACTCTCATGATTTCATCTAAAGTTCCCACTTACAAATACTAACATATAGATAGTTTGAGTTTCAACATATGAATATTTGAGGACACAATAGTCAGTCCATAATACTCTTTCTGTAGGAATGTGTGTGATTGCTTTGAATTTTGTAGATTCTAAATAAATGTAAACTCAAACTGTGAGTTGTCTCATAGACTAAAACTGGGTTGCTTCTACACTTGTGCAGTAGGAAAGAGACTGATCAAGTTATATTGGTCAGTTTATTGTATTTAGTAAACTTAGTACATTAGTTAGATTGATGGACATATTTCTTCATAGGGAAGAAGCACCTGTTCAGTGTTTAACTTAATTAAATTCATTTAATTATGTTTCACCCATTGTATGGTTCATTGAACTATGTAATTTTTTAACATTTTATATAACTGTTGACGTCTTGATTCTGGGATTTACCAAGCACCTACTCACACAAAACATTCCTGGGAGGATGATAGGGATATTAATTAAAAGCCACACTAAGTGGAAAGATTGTAATGGGAGCAAGTTGGTCAAGTGTATTTACTGAGAAAGTCAAAGCAGAAATGAAATATTATATCCTCAATCTCAAGAGTCTGAAAATAAATTAGCTATATTTCAGTGTGAGAGTTGTATTGTTCACTCAAATATTAGTGTTTAGTAAATTTATTAAATAAATTAATGTTTAATAAAGTTCTAACTTCATTTGATATATCTGAAATACTTCATTTGATTAAAATACAGTTGGCAACAAGAGTATTCTTTAATATTAATAAGCTATGAATGTATGAAAATTTACTCTATTATTTGCTTGCAACTCAGAAATCAGCATTCTAAACTGTCTTGAGAGCTTTCCTTATGGTTCAACAATTAATTAAAACTTATCAAAGCTTAATTAAGTCATTGGATTGAAATGATAAACATTCAAGCATTATCTTATCAATGCAATTCTTCAAGATTTAATATGTGTACCCATAATAAAATTATTTCTTAAACTATACACATGGAGTTGATTACTTTGTTTCAGCTTTGGAAGTTGTTGACTCTATATTTTCAAGGAAATAATCTGATAAAGTGTAAAGATTTTTGTGACACATATGTCTCCACATCTCTCCATCATTGGCAATGATTGTACCTGTACTATGAATGCCATGACTTGATTTCTATACCCATGGTTGTCAGCAAGAATTTTGAATCCAGCTTCTTCTGGAAGGATTCTGAATTTTCCTAGAACACAAGCCAGGGATGAGGATGTCCCTGAGTCACAGACAGAGCCTGCCAGCTCCAGATAGTGCTGTGGAGCCTGGGTTACCTGTAGACAGCTCCTTCTCCTTACATTATACCTCCACCTTGATGAGATGTGGTCCTTAGTTCCCAAATGCCCACACAGAGCTTTCATTTCATAAGTAATGTGCATTTGAGAACAGATAACTACTTTAACACTTTTATTCCAGTATTGGTGTGGAAGGAGGGACACATAGAAGTTACTTGTCTAGAACAAGGAAAACAGTTTAATGGTTCTTCCTTGATTTGTTCATTCACTGATTCAGTGGTTTCTTGGGTCAGCATGTAAAGAACTCTAACTATGACATTTTCAACATTTATAAGGAAACTAATATAATAATTATAGTGTTGGAGTTACAGGATTAAGTTAATAGTTGGGTACTTCTTATAAACTGTGTGACCTTGAGTCAATTATAAAAATTTCATAAACATTGATAACATCTTCCATATTGTATAGCAATAGCAGTAATAACCATCTATTAAGATTGTTAGGAAAACTAAAATAATGTAAGTTATTCTTACACACATTCCATAAATATTACTGCTATCATTTTTTCCAGTTTTACTATTAACATAAACACAGATGTTATATGATAGATGCTGCAGAATTACTTTTGCTCACTGGGTTTTCCAGTGACCTGTTGTATGGATAAGTAAGTTCAGCAGTATTACTGGAAATATCAGCAGGGAGCTCTCAAAATGAGGTATCTCAGATAACTAAAAAGCCTTAGAATCAATGTTACAATCCTGATTTAACTAGAAGAATTTCCTAGGCTGACTCAGAAAATAAAGTTCCCCATTAGTTCACATAATGGACAGTCTCAACCCACACCAATAGTCACCCCCACCAGCCTGCTTGGTAGTTATGCTGCATTTGGGGTTTATTCCTTCTTTTTAGTCTTGCTCTCACTTTTGGATTAGCTAACCAAACAATGTTTTCACTTTGTCTCTGAAAGCTTTGACTTCCATTCATGCTCTCTTTCTAAGGGAACTTCACTGTTCTGAGTAGGTTGCTTTGCCATATTAAGGTACTGGGGACTCCAGTCCTGATCCAAGTACTTCTGGCCACAGACTGGTCCCACCAACATCAAAGAAGGGAAGGAGGTAGTGAGGCTCCAACTGTCACCTCCAAGAGTACTTCCTTCCCAGAAAGCCCAGTTTTTCTTTAAGGAAATAAACCTTTTATTTCTGAATTTTCAAGTAATTTTATCTCTACAAATTATGCATGATGAAATCCTACTCTTCCAAATTATGTAAGACACAAAAATAGAAAAAATATCGCTATACCAATTTAATTATGTAATACTTCATAGGTGTTATACCTGTCCATACGACACATGACGAGGCAAGTGAGAAGTTTGTGTCGAGTAAATAAAATAGGAAATAATCACCCAGGAAAATATTGCTGTGATTCAAATGAAACTGAAAATCCTTTGTATCTAGAAAATGTATTAAAGCATTAAGGCACTGTTTTGTGTATATTTGAGCCACTGATCACTTTTTACAATAGGCAGACTATCTGGTTTGTTCTTTTCTTCTTTTTCTTTTCCTTCTTTTCTTGAAAAAAAATTACAAATTGAGTTTCCTTATTGTTAAATGTTCACAAAAGCCCTGTGTAAACCCTCCTGATACCCTAGCAGGACCTTGTCAGAGCCAACTCAGGTTCTTCCCTCCCTGTTAATTCCTAGTCACTTTCAGTACAATTATTTCATGTCACATGTAACAAGAAAAAGGTCAGATTTACAATACAAAGAACTCCATTTTAGCCATAATATATTTTACTCTTTCTTTTAACAAAGGACCATATTGTTAGTGTAGAAAAAATGTGTCCAACACCAGGCACTCCATAAATATCAGTAATTCCCCATTATTCTAATGCCCTCCTTTGCTTTTTAGGTATGTTGATGTTATAAAATTTGGGTTTCCTGTTTCTGCTCCAGATTGTCATGGGTGTACTATATCAGGTATTAGGAAAATGTAGAATAAACTCCCAAGCCAGGAAACAACCCTGGCATGGCAGAAACAGCAACTCAAGGCAGTGCCGGACATGACACAATTCCTGCTTTGCTCCTGATGCCAACACCTTTTTGTTAGTATCTGGGCATGTGAACACTTTAATTTTTTCCACCTGTAAAAACAAATGCCACCATCCTGCCTTCCTCTCAGGGGTACAGTCATCATAGGACCAACAACCATGTTGTCATCATCAATCTGCCTTTCTCCAGAGACTGTAAACCACATACATACAAAATGTAGCATAAATGCTGACACAACTTATTTATTGAACTTTAATTTATCAAATCAAATATTTTTGGATCTTGTTGAGAACAGGAATATAACTACATAACCAAGGGGAATAGAATTTTCTAGAAGAACAAGAAAATTGGGGTGGAAAAAATTATATATGTTGGGCTGGAGTATTGCCCAGTGGCAGAGCACTCATCTAACATATGCATCCTGGCTCAATACCCAGTCTGTGAGTGTGTGTGTGTGTGTGTGTGCATTTATGCATTTGTTCATTTTCAGGCTAAAAGCAAACATTAGAGTTATATATTTTTATTTTTTGTCAATTATATTGTTTGATCGTTACATTTTTCTTCCTGGAAATTTTGAAATATGAGAAAACTATTGATTTAATAAGTGTAAACAAAGTCAAATTTGACTGATTAATTTCAATATTTTAAAACACAATTCTTTTAAGCTCTCTGTGTAGCAGTGATCATCTATATTGTAATGGTGCCTCCTTTCTGACACAAACACATGATTTTTTGATATTCTTTTCTATTACCCAAATTCTAGGCTAATAATAATTTCAGTAGCATATATTATGTTTAGGCCTGACAATTGCTAGTATGACTTCATTAGCTCAATGAATTTTTAAGATTCAGATTAGGTAAATATCTTATATTATTCTTTTAAAAATCATTGTTTTAAATCTTTATTAGATTCTTTCAGGAGATATTGAGATAGCCACAGGTTTTTATCCTCTTAATTGTTGATGTATATCACATAGCCTTCATATTGCTTTTTCAAATTGAGAACAGTTTCTCTTTGTATATGGTATTGTTTTATATTATTTTAAATTTTAATGTGTTAGTGGAAGTCTAGTTCACTAACCTTTTTAATTAAGAGCATGCAAACGTGAGTCATTTTGATCTGTCATTCTATTCATGACACTTATTCTATGTCATTTTTATTGATTCTCAGCCCTTGTTATGGGAATTGACTTTGCAGTTGGTATATTTTGTTTACCCTCATTTCTGATGGCTTTAAGTGTTACATAAGTTTCATCATTCTAATTTACAATATTGCTTGATCCTTTGTAGCATGCGTGCACACACACAAACATACCTACTTAAATTTATTGGATTTATTCAAGTAAGAACTAAACATACCTTCTTTGTGATATGGGAAATAATTCAGGGTTCTTCTCAATGCCTCAATTTCCAAAATATGTCTTTATATCTCTCTGGGTATTCATCTCCTTTCTCATTTTAAAGATACACTCACTGGACAGGTTTATTTAGACTTTTACATTCAATTTTCTTTCATATTTGTAATTATATATTCAGTGTCTTTACAATGTCATCACAGTAGCAGTTTTTCTCAGTATATCACTGTACCTGGATTTAAGATGGTCCAAGGTAAAAGTCTCTGTCCTTATTTTGCAAAACTACTCTGTAAATGTACTTTATCTTTGTAAGATCTTTGTGTTGCATGTCGCACCACAAGGGAGCAGCATTATCGCATACTTGGAATAAAATGATATTTATGTTATTAATCAGGTAGGAGACATGTATAAAAACCAAACCAAGCAGTCAGGTGGTCTAGGAAATGCTCAATGGAGCAAAATTAAACAGAATTTTTTATCCCAGAATTTCTTAAACTCTTGTAAACCAAGATGAGCTCTAAGGGGAAAAAGAGGTTGGTCATCCTGTTAGTCAGTTTTCTGTTACAGTTACAAAATACCTGAGATGATTAACTTAGAAAGAAGAAAGGTTTATTTTAGTTTATAGTTTCAAAATTTCAGAGGACATGGCTAAAGCAAAGCTATTTACCTCATGTCAGGTGAGGAAAAAAGAGAGACAAGAGGGGCCAGGGTCCCCAGTGACCTAATTTCCTTCCATATGCCCCATTTCCTAAAGGTTCTACCACCTCCCCACAGCATCACAGGCTAGGGACCAAGCCTTCCACACATGGCATATGGGGGCATCCAAGAACCACACCATAGCAGTCTTGTTTCCAAAATCTTTTTATGTATGTTTTTTTTCACACCATCCTCAAGAATACCACTTTGAAACACTGATCAATATAATCCACTTTAAAAATTAAACAAGGCCTAAAATACTTGAGGTATGTTTAGCTATTTTGTTATTGACTATTACTGACTTCCCATTTATTTTTAACTGAGATACCATTATTAAATATTTAAGTTTCATGTACCTTCAATTATATTTTAGTAGTTTTAAAACACTTATTTTTATTTCCAGAAAGTTACACATTCAAATTATCTTCTGCAAGACTGCATCTTTGAGAATGCATTGTTATATCACTACCTGATTGTTACAACCTTCCTGGCACTAAATTTGTGGGTAATACACTTTCCCTGAATAATTTGTTTTCTTCTCTCTCTCTTTTTTTTTCTTGGTTCTGGGGTTTGAACTCAGGGCTGTACACTTGCTAGGTAGGCACTGTACCACTTAAGCCATGCCTCCAGGGTTTTCTGTTCCAGTTATTTTGGAGGCAGGGTCTTGCTTATGCCCAGGCAGGCTTGACCCACAGTCCTCCTGTTTTAGTGTTCCTGCTGTAGGTGGGTTAACAGGTTTGCATTATGACGCCCATCTTTTTTCCATTGAGGTACAGATTGCTAGCCAACTTTTCTGACCAGGCTGTCTTAGAACCGCAATCCTCCTGACTCAGTCTCCTGAGTAGCTAGGACTAGAGGTGCAATCAATCCATCAGTGCCTGGATGTTTCCTACATTTTTTCATCATAAGTTTTATTTTGATTCTTTTTAGTGCTTGTCCTCTAATTAGTTATATGCTATCAAAGAATCAATAATCCGCTGGGTGGTGTGGGTCTAGACTGTAATCACAGCTACTTAGGAGGCAGAGACCTAGTGAATAATGGTTCAAGGCCAGCCCAGCAAAACAGAAGCAAGACTCAGCCTCAACCAATAGCTGGGCACATTGGTTGACAAGACCCCATCTCAATGGAAAAAAGCTGGACTTGGTAGTGCCCACCTGTCATCCTATCTCTGTGGAGAAGAACACATGAGGATTGTGCTCCAGGCTGGTCAGGGTATAAATTTAGATACTATCTCAAAACTAGTGAATGAAGAAAGAGCTATGCTCATGGCTCAAGTGGAAGAGCACATGCTCAGCAAATTATAAGGCCCTGAGTTCAACCACCAGTACCACAAAAAAACCCTCTAATAATCAAAGAAAATAACACATTCCAAACAAAGAAGAAATGCAAACCTCAATAATTCACTAAAGAGTTTGTGATTGATTTTGCAGGCTATGTGTCCTCAGATTGATTCTCAGGAGGATATCAGCTGTCCTCGGGTTGCACAGCACACATTCATGTGCAGCACATTAATGAATTTAAAAGAGATTTTCTGTCCCCTTTGCCAAGTTCTTTGACACAAGGAAGATGATATCTGCCCTGAAAAATCCAGGCAGTTTTGCACTGCCATGCCCCTCCCAAAACAATAGAACAGGAACTCCCTTTGTCTCCAGCTTTGTACTGAGGACTCCTTCTGTCCCAGAGCCCAGAGCTCCTCCTTTCCCTTTCCCTTCCCTGATTCTGAGGCAGGCAGAATTCTGAGATGTTCTCCAAAGCAACTGTTCACCAGTACAGAAGCCCTGCTAGTTTTCTCCCCAGGTATAAGTCGGTCTTGTGAAGAACAGGATACCACCATGTTTACACCTTGACAGAAGGGATTTTGCAACTGTGATTTGGGTTCTTAATTAGTGGACTTTAAGCTATTGGACTGACCTAATTAAGAGGACCCTTAAGAAAAGCTGGACAGATCTGAAGGAAGACAGATTCTCCTGCTGATTTAGGAGGAGACCATGTGGTGAGGATCCAAAGGCAGTCTCCATGCAATGGATGGTCCTGGTTGCCCATAGAATAAAAATGAGATGCCATTCTGACAGCTACAAGGAAATGATGAAGGGCAGATTGCAAGATGTCCATGCTTTCCCCAAAGATGGCAATTAGCCAGGGAGAAATGCCTCCTCTCCTTCCAAAGAAACATCCATTTGCACCAAAATCTTCATGCAGAAACACTCCTCCCACTGACAATAAAAAACTATAAAACCTGACATCCAATTAGACTTGGGGGACTACTGATTTCTGGGTCCCACTGCATGCCCCCACATGGCCTCTCCTTTAGCATCTCTGAAATAAACTTCTCTTATTTTTGCTGCTCAAGTTTCTAGCTTTGATTTCTATCTAAGTGCAGAAGGATCCTCACCACCCAAGAATCCCAGTAGCAATGAAGTCTGCTACCAGCTGCAGTGTTTTGAAGAAGATCTAAGTCTCAAAGCCAGAGATGGGTGCTCCTGCCAACCACTTGATTTTTTATGACCATAAAGAAGGACCCAGCTGACCCTAGCTGAGCCTGTACCATACTCCTAGCCTTGAAGACCATGAGGTGCTTTGTCTCTGTTGCTTTAAGACATTATGTGGTGATATGTTTTGAAACAATAGAAAATGAACTTACTCATCTCTAGGACTGTACTCAGGATTCCTTCTGTGTTCTTCAGCTCCTGGAAATATTCATGTATACTGAACACTGTAAACTGTGGTTCTCACATGGAGTTAGAAAGAGCAGTTGGCAAAAGGGGCTAGCTGCCCATAGTTTAGGTGTTCAAGGTTTCAAGTCACTAATGTGTCACCAGTGCAGTTGAGCTTTGCCTTTTCCTTGTTTACTTAATAGCCTCCATCTTTCTTCTTCTGAGGGTGATTATCTCACTTGATGCCAGCAGGTCTTCCCTTAACCTGTGTCCCTTAGGCACCAAAATCAGTGAAATTTCCCATATCCTGATTTTCTGTCAATCTGTACTTTTGCTTTTCTAGAGGGGTGCTTGGGTACACCAGTGTATATGCACTCCAATTTCATGACTTAATCACCTCCAAAGCCTCTACTTCTACAACCATCACATTGAACATTAGGTTACAATGTGAACCTTGAGGTGACACACACATTCATTTGGTACCAATATAGATGGCATACTGTGTTACAAAATGGTTTCCAATCAACATATGAAAGTGACTACCTTTTTCTTTGTGCCCTTGGAAAACTTTGGTATGTGTGTGGTGTGTGTGTGTGTGTGTGGATGTGTGTATTAACTCAGCACCTGAATATCTCATTATTCTCATCCATTTAATTCATTGAAATCACTGTTACAGGGAAGAGGAGGGCCGTCGTGCGGTCCGGGAGCGATGTTTCCCATTCTTGATAAGTGGGGAGGAGGAATCTAACTTGGATGGACGGTGCCCTTTAAGGAGCAGGGTGCCTCTCTTTCCTTTCCTGCTTCTGAGGGCCGGGAGTCAGGACCGCTGTCCTTCAACGGTCGGGCCGGCAGCAGGAGGGGCGGGACCAGCTTGGGATTGGCTGGTGTCGTCCGACCCACTTCGGTGCTCCCCATTCCCTCTCGCACACAGGCGCCTGCGCAATGGGCCGACCGTGGGGGGCGGGAAGCGCTTCAGGGCAGCGGAGCCCATGTCGGCCCTGAGGCGCTCGGGCTACGGCCCCAGTGACGGTCCTTCCTATGGCCGCTACTACGGGCCGGGGGGTGGAGATGTGCCGGTGCGCTTACCTCCGCCCTTATATCCGCCGCTTCGCCCCGAACCTCCCCAGCCTCCCATTTCCTGGCGGGTGCGCGGGGGCGGCCCGGCTGAGACCACCTGGCCCGGAGAAGGCGGAGGTGGCGAAGGCTACTATCTCCTGGAGGCGCCTGGTCGGAGCCAGGTCGAGCTGGAGGAAGCCACCGGTAGGTTTGAACTGGCAGAAGAGTTAGCAAACATGAAGACAGGTTAATACATACTGAGGAGCAGAAAAAAGATTGACGAAAAACTGCCAGAGAGATACATTAAACACTATTGACTGCCCCATTATTCCAGAAATGCTGAGTAAGGAGCAGCCACCATATCCTGGCTACAATTCTAACTACTGGAATTCTCCACGACCTCGGGCTCCATACCCAAATACATATCCTGTGAGATCAGAGTTGCAAGGACAGAGTTTGAGTTCTTACACAAATGGAGCATATGGTCCAGCATACCCTCCTGGCCCTGGGGCAAATACTGCCTCATACTCTGGGGCTTATTACGCACCTGGCTATCCTCAGACCAATTACTCCACAGAAGTTCCAAGCACTTACCGTTCACCTGGCAACAGCCCAACTCCAGTCTCTCGTTGGATGTACCCCCAGCAGGACTGTCAGAGTGAAGCCCCGTCTGTTAGGGGGCAGGTTCCAGGATATCCTGCTTCACAGAACCCTGGAATGACTCTGCCCCATTATCCTTATGGGGATGGTAATCGTAGTGTTCCACAATCAGGACCAACTGTACGACCATAAGAAGAAGCATGGGCTTCTCTTGGTGCTTATGGGATAGGCACCCGTTACCCCTGGCCTTCAGCTGCACCATCAGCACCACCTGGAAATCTCTACATGACTGAAAGTGCTTCGCAATGGCCTGGCAGTGGCTCTCCTCAGCCACCTCCTTCATCACCACCCCAGCAGCCCAAGGATTCCTCCTATGTGTATAGCCAGTCAGATCAAGGCGTGAACCGGCACAGCTTTCCTTGCAGTGTCCATCAGTACGAATCCTCGGGGACAATGAGCAATGACAGTTCAGATCTCTTGGATTCCCAAGTTCAATATAGTGCTGAGCCTCAGCTGTATGGTAATGCCACCAACGAACATCCCAGCAGTCAAGATCAGAGTAATAATCTTCCTGAAGAGTGTTTATCTTCAGATGAAGGTACTTCTCCAAGTGTTAAAAAAATCATAAATGTGCTGGAGAAGGTCCAGTATCTTGAGCAAGAAGTAGAAGAGTTTGTAGGAAAAAAGACAGACAAGGCATACTGGCTCCTGGAAGAAATGCTGACGAAGGAACTTTTGGAACTGGATTCCACTGAAACTGGGGGTCAGGATTCTGTCCGGCAGGCCAGGAAAGAGGCTGTTTGTAGGATCCAGGCCATACTGGAAAAATTAGAAAAAAAAGGATTGTGAAAGGATTTAGAATGAAGTGGAAGCCTGTTACTAACTTGGCCAAAGAACTTGTGAGTTTGGTTAGTTAACTGTCTTTGAAATGCCTGTTGATGTCAAGAAGCAATACATTCCAACTTTTCCTTTGATTTTAAAACTGAAAAACTGGCAAAGGAATGGAAGAACATTTTAGTTGTGAGCTTTTTCAGTTTTCAGACGAATGAATGTAACAGGAAACTATGAAATTATCAATATTGCCAAGTAGACTACTTCCTTAAGAAATTTATGGACATGTGGAGGCTGCTTCTTACCAGCAGGAGTGACATACACTTTTAAGTAACAGGCTATCAGAAACCTACCAGATAAGACTGGATATATGTGAGACAATTCTCTGTTTTTGTAAACATGTGGATTACTTGTCACATTTTTGTACATTGTGACTGCTTTCTGCATACACTTCACGTGTAAATTACAGCTTAGACTTGCCTCTGTTTTGTTTTATTTGCAGTTTACAAATATAGTATTATTCTCTACTTCTTTGTACATTTTGTAGTAATATGTTCAATATAATTATTCAAGAGACTCTATTGACACCCAAATAGAATGGCAATCCTGAATGAATTTATAGCCTTTTACCACTTGAATATATTGCAATGTGTAGTGAGTTCCTGAGGTAAATTGTTTGTCTTCCTTTTTTCCTTTGTATAGTTTGTTAGAGTTCTTCCCACTTCTGCTTTTCATAGTAGCAGGAGAAGGTGAATTTGAAAATAACAATGACATAATGAAAATGTTTGTGGATATTTTACTTTTTTATTATATTTGGATAAAGATCCAATTTATAATTACTTAAAAAAAACTGTATCTTTCCACTATTGCTGCTTCTACAGAGAGCCTTGGGATAAATACATGTGAAAAATTAAATGCAACAGTGAATAGAAAAAACAACTACAGAAAGCATCATGTGACTATTTGATAATATTGTTCTCCATGTAAACTGTCAGTTTAACTATCAGGATCCCTGTGGGCAGATTTCAGCTCAGTTCATAGGTAAAAATAATGAGGGGAAAGGAGATTAATGCTCAGGGAATGAATCAGCCATAGCTAGAGTGGGAAATTCATTATTTTCTTCTTTTAAAGGGAGGTTTGGTGTTTATTCTGAAAGTAAACTTCATAGAATTGTTTGTTTCATAATAAAATACTTTTTACTATTAATGACAGTCATTTTAGACCCAAATTTAAGAAAGGGATGTTTAACTGGCATAGCTTTGGTATCTATATGTTGTTATATAGAAGTGATGAAGTGACTTAGGTAAATAGGTTACCTTTTACATTAAGGTGAGGTCCAATATAGTATCTACTTTTGAAAAAAAAAAAGAAATCACTGTTACATTGTTAGAATAATGACAATGGCAATGTTTTTGAACAGAAGGGGTCTAGTTAATTTCCCTGGAGATTTTCCTAGAAGTAAACACAGAAAAACAAACTCCAAAATAATCACATTAAAAATTATAAAGAAAAGAGGTGTAAGAAAGGTGACATCTATCATGAAGCTGTTCATTTAGAGAAGATGAAAATACGGCCTTTGAAACACAAATGTAAATGTTTCATTCTACCTAAATGTAACTTTTATCTCGTATTTAGCTTCCATATCAACCAGGAGAAAGGAGAGATTTACTAATGAAAATAACCCCAATAATACTATAAGGCCATTTTTACATAAAATGTACATGAATTTTTGTGCATTGAGGGTTGTGTACAGTGTGAACATGTACACACACTTATTTATAACTACATATGGCTTTATATCGATGTGCAATAATAGTGTAAGCAAGTACATTTCTGTACTTGGAGAATGCTAGAATCTTAAATCAATTTTATTTAGGTTTGTATAATTTATATTTACACGTGGTATGCTTGATCTTTTTTTTTTGAGACAGGATCTTGCTTTGCTATATTGCCCAGGCTGGTCTTGCACTGCTGTCATCAGGCAATCCTCCAATTTTACCTTTTTAAAAATGTAGATTTTGATGACTTTTGTACAACAAACATTACAATATTTGTACACCCAAAGACTTTTTCCTTCTCCAGTATGGATTAAGTTTTTCTTTTCCAGAATTTATTTAATAAAACTGTAAGTATGTATGTAGTATGTCTTTTGTCAAGCAAAACACTTGAGGGTCATCATTTTATGTAACTATGTAATTCCTTCTGGTTGACAAATGAGAGGTTTTCACTCCATGGGTGTACTACAGTTCACTTGTCCCTTTACATTTGGTGAACATTTGGGTTTTATTTTCCAGGTTTTGGCTTTTATGAATGGAATTCTTTTGTGTGTATATGTGTGTGTGTGGTACTGGTGTTTGAATTCCAGGCCTCATGCTTGCTATACAGGACCTCTACCACTTGAGTCATTTCCACCAGCCCTTCTTTTTTTTGAGATGGGGGCTCATGAACTATTTTCCTGGGCTGTGTTTGAACCACCAACCTTCTGATCTCTGCCTCCTGAGTAGCTAGGATTACAGGCATGAGCTACTAGTACCCAGCATGAGTGGAATTATGAACATATTTAAGAAATATTTGTGCACAACATTTTTTAATCTTCCAGTTAGCACACACATATCACGCTTTCTGAAGTGTTTTCCTACCATTAAATTTTGTCTCAATTCCTATTATTGAATTGTAGGTGGCTTTATAAATTCTGATAAAATCCATTATCTGATCCATGTTTTATAAATAGGTTCTCCTACTGAGTGCTTTGCTTTTCATTTTTTAGTGACATATTTTGCATAAGACAAGTTTTCAATTTAAATTAATCAAATTTATCAATTCATTTTCTTTATTCATTCACCAACTTATGTCTGTCTAACAAATGTCACCTATGCTAAAACTTCAAACACTCAAGCACACAGGGAAGGAACTGACAAGGTCCCTATCCTCTACCTGAAGTGTATAACTTTAGTGTTTATATTTAGTCACATGATACAAATTGAATTAAAGGTTATTTATGTGGAGAGTGACATAATCTTGAAGGTTTATCTTTTGTTTTTCTGTATGGACATCCAGTTCCTCTAACCATACTTTTAAAGATACTATCCATTCCCTATGGTGTTCCTTGGTATATTTGTTACAAACAATATACATTTGGTGATTATCTGTGGAAATTATCTAGATGGATTGCTTTGTTGAATCAATTCAAGCATCTATTTTTTGTTAATAACACTGGGTCTTGATGCCTGTAGTTTTCTGATAAGTTTTGAGAATAGATAGTATCCTGTGATTTTGCCCTTTGCAATATCATTTTGGCTATTTTAGGATCATTATCTTTCCATATACATCTTCAAAAAGATTATTTGTTCCTATAAAATATGTCAACAATTGCATTGAAATTTCTTTGTTTTGTAGATAAATATGGGGAAAATCTGTATCTTAATATTCATTTTTTCTAATCAAGGAGAGAGCATGCCTTCCTGTTCATTCATACATTCTCTAAATCAGGAATGGTTTATAATTTTTGGTGCACTACTCTAGCAGACATTTTCTTGCATGTACGCTAAAATTCTAAATATTTCTTGTCATTGTAAATGATATTTTTGGTAGATTTTATTTCCCAACTGTGTGTTGCTAGTATAAAGATGGTGTTTTGGATTGGGACCATGGCTCAAGTGATAGATTGCTTGCTTAGCAAGTGCAAGGCCCTGAGTTCAAACACAAATACTGCTCAAGAAAGTCAATTTATTTTATAAATTAACTTTGCTTCCTGTGACCTTTCTAAATTCAATTATCAGTCTGTTTTCTTTTTAAAATATATCTTAGGGCCTCCTCCTATGCTCACATTTCTTATTAATAAATAGTTTTTCCATTCTATTATGCAAGACTTTTATTTCATTTTCTTGAATGATATTTGTTTATATATACTGAGAATATTATATTATTTTAACAAATATTCTAAAGATCAAGTTAATTATACTGAATACTTTCAAACATATTGAAACAAAACTTGCATAAGAAAGCTTTTGAAACTTAAGAAGTCAAATGGTAACAAGGAAAGAAAAGCCGGAAGGGACCTTAAAGACCTAGATTGTAGTTAAAAAGATCAGTATGCATGCATGTTTACTTAATATGTAAAATAGCAAGCACAAAAATACGTGGGTAAGTATATTACTATATTTTTAACTTTGCAACTGAATTGTCCTATAAGAAGTCACACTCTAGTGACAGGAACAACTCCACCAGCCACGTACTGGTTTATAATACTAATCTCTAACTTCATCAGAGAAATATTTGAGGAAATAGCTAATCCTAAGCCTCGAGCAAGGAAAATACAAAATGTGCTTGAGACACACTCCAGGGCAAGAAAATAAGGAGGTCCAAGTACAAGGTAAGGCCAGGCTACCTTGTACTAGTAATTAGTAACTAGTAGTAGTTAGTAGTAATCCTAACTACTTTGGAGGCAACTATCCAGAGGATCTTGGTTCAAGGCCAGCCTAGGCAAATAAATCAATAAAGCTGGTAGTGGTAGTATGTGCTTGTGGTCTGAGCTACACCATAGACTTTAATAGGAAGATCACAGTCCAGGGAAGCCAAGAAAAAAGTTGAGATCATATTCTAAAAGTAATTACAAGAAAAAATGCCTGAGGATATGGTTCAAGTGGTAGAGTGCTTGCTTATAAGCACAATGCCCTGAGTTCCAAACCCTAGTACACCAAAATAAAACAGAACAAAATATCAGGAGATAGGGCCATTTCAAAAGGAAGTAAGAATCAACTGAAAATGTCCCCAGTACCCAAAACTATAAGAATTTGACAAGTAAAATATATAGCTGTATAATTGAATTATAGCCCAAAGAGTAAAATAAAAATATTCCTTACTTCATACTGATATATATGAATGATTCAAAATACATGAGGAAAATTCTTCATGACAGAGAGTTCTTAGAATGGTAGAAGGAATAATAGAAGTAACAAACACCATTTTGGGCACGGTAGGAACATAATTATATTAGCTCTGGTCAATATCCAAGTACAAATGTTAACATTGTTGGGAAAATCTTTAAAATAAAGAGGTTAATTGTTGAGCTGCAAAGTGTCTTCCCTAAATGTGCATTACATGGTGTGGTAAGTTTTGCATAGTTCCACAGACTCTTAAATGTTCCTTTCATCAGAATGTAGGCCTGAATTCACCTGCCTTGCATATACCTGGAGAAAAGGGTTTGCTTCTGAGGAAAAAACAGTAATTTTACAGTGAAAAACCTGGATGAGGCCAGTGCAAACAAAGGGACAAAGTTTATTCATCACCAGTAATAATGTATGTTGGTACCATGTCCCCCAAAAGGACACAATGAGAAGGATGCTTCACACCTTTGTGTATGCTTCCAAATTTGATAACCCCTGGTTAATCATGTGAAAACATCACATAAATTCAAATGGAAGGATTCCCTTCAAATTATCTTACCAAAACTTTTCAAAGTATCTTCATGAAAAGCATAAAAAAATATGGAAAGAGTACACTGCAGGAAAGAGGGCACATTGCCTTGTCCCATTTACTTGTGTGACTTTTCAATCTGTTTTGCAAATGTGCACTGTGCATTTACTGTGGGTGACATACTGTGCCAATTGCTTAGTAGACTTTGGGAAGAGGATGAACAACCCCTTCTATTGGAGAGCTTATATTCAAGTGGGGGGATAAAGACAATAAACCATGGCTATGATAAGTAAAGTATTCAGTACATTAGTGGTGGAAGTTGCTTTGCTGAGGCCACTAAAATATCATTAGATACTTGTTGGCAGCAAGTTCTGGTAAAAATTCTACTACTCTACTGTCTTGAGATGAAAAATGGAAGCTTCACAGCACTCATAAAGACAACAGCACAATGTGAATTCCTAGTTGCTCAGTGTGTGTGTGTGTTCATTTGAAAGTAGGAGTGGTGGGAGAATCATTTTCCCTTACAGCGATTACTTTTGTAGTAATTGAAAATCAAATAACCTGGCTAAGATTGTAATTCTGCACCCATGTATTTAATTTGTATTTATAGATATAGAATTTAATATGGCTTAACATTGATTTTCTTTAAACCAGAGCACAATTCTGTACATTTTGATTAATCTGATGGGAATTTATAAGTAATAGATTTGAAACTGAGGGAGGAATTTCAAATGAGATATCTGAAATCAGTTTATAAAAGTCTTATCATTATGTAACCTCCAAATACTAGAAGAAAATATTACTACATAAACCTGCACATAAATCATTTTGTGAAACTTAGACAACGATTATCATGTCTGTATGAGTTGCTTATGCCCTGAAAATCTTTTCAAAATATAAAGAATGTGACTGAGAACCATAGAATCTATAAAGAAAATTTTATGAACAAACTTTGAAAGTGTGATGATTAATATTTATTAAGAATTAAATTTATAATAGATTAGAAATATAGATTAGCCCTGAAATGAACTAAAAATCACTAATAATCTCATTCAAAATATAAACTTATTAAATATATTACTTTTTATAAATTACCCCTTTGGAAGATAGGGTAGAAATATGCTTCCTGTTCCTCCTGCTCTAACTCCTGCACAAAATCCTGTATAGTGTGCATGAAACAAGCATCCCTAGACTATGAAAGTTCAGGACAAAGTAGAAGTGAAAATTGACCTGGCAGTGTGTACCTTGGATTTTTCTTTTAGATTTCTGTTGCAAATTGAGTACAGAGAAGAGTTGAAACAAGAGGAATAGAAAAAAGAAAGTCCATGGAAGCTTGTTCTCTCTAGCCAAAGGATGAGCAAAGAGATACCCTACCATGGCATACAAACATCTCAAGCAATAACCACTCAACTTGCAAAGCGGAAAGGCTGTAGTACATCCCCACCACAGCAGCCACAAACAGGGAGCTAAATTTCACCTGTGAAGTTTCAGAGAAGGCTGAGTGAGAGGCAAGGACTCCCATTACTTTTAGTGGTCACAAACCTCCTTCCCCATGTCAGGGGAAACCACAGAGTAGCTTAGTCTTCCATTCCATTTAGTGGTGAAGAGAAACCTCTCTTTTCTTGGGGGATTCTGTATCAAGATGATCTGTATCACCAAACCCCAAGAGTGAGAAGAAGTTTCCTATACCATAAACACCCCAGATATCACCAGAAGCCAAATGAAAGACCAGGGCTTCCACACCTGGTAGTTATGAGCTGGTGCTCCTTTCCATTCTCTGGTGCAGTGTCAAAAAGGACTGCTGACAAACAAGATTTCAATAATATCCAATCTCATAAAAAATGGTAAAAATATCCCCATTTCAACTGCTAGTGAATCTTCAAACTAAGATAAGAGAATTCTCAAAAGATTGAGAAGAACAGATGTTACAAGCATGTTGAAACAAATGAAAAATAAGTCTCAGCAAAAAAATAGAACATTTCATCTAAAAACAGAGAAGATATAAAGAGTCTTAATTATAATTAAATTATACACCTGGAAAATACAGTGAGAAGAAGAAAATTTAACTCAATGGATTGCCCTGTGAAACTGAAAAGAACATGAAGAAACTGGAGTTTGCACACACTGCTGGTGAGGATGTGAAATGGTACAGTTATTTTGAGAACAGATTTGAGCTTTCCTGAAGTATTAGATATATACTTTCTATTTTTCTATTATTTAAATTTGTCATTGAAAAAGATATATTGGGACACTAAATATATTATGTGTGACTAAAAATGACCATGACAAACAATGGTTCTCAGTGACAACCACACAGTTCCTGAAAGTGAAAGTGGATCCCACTCTTATAGGATATCTCAGTGTGATTTAGCTATAGTTCAATTGCTCAGTGGCAGTACAGTTAGTAGCTAACTCATCTTATCAGACAGAGCACTTGTTTTAAAGAGACACAATCAATATTTTTTGAACAAAAAATGAATTACCTTTCTCCCCCTTCTGTGTAAAATGATACTGCATGTCATAGGACAGAAAAATGAAAATGTAGGTTGCCAAAAATTATGGAAATATAGAGAAGATGTCAGACAATTGATGGCAGAGTAATAATACTACTTCTCTGAGCATTTTGATGTATGTGATATTTGTTAGCATTTAAAATTTTTAGTTTGTTATGATTTCATATCAATTCTAAGTAAATATTCATGCCTGAATTCACTTTTGTAATCTTGTTTGTTTTCTTGGAGAGCACTTTCTAGGTTTTGTAATCCTAGATCTTTCCCACATGTGCAGAAAACACAGTTGTCAACCTGTTTTAATTATTCCTTTAGCCAAAACTTTACTATGACAAGCAATAAAAAATGAGGTCTTGAAACCTGGCTCCAGTGGCTCATGCCTGTTGTCCTAGCTACTCAGGAGGCAGAGATCAGGAGGTTTGCAGTTTGAAGCCAGCCCAGATAAATACTCACAAGACCCTATCTTGAAAAAATCCATTTCAAAAAGTAATGGTGGAGTGGCTCAAGCAGTAAAAGCATCTGCCTAGCAATTGTGAGGCACTGAGTTCAAACCAAGGTGCTGCCAAAAAATATTTATTTTCATATTTTTCTTTTTGTTAAAATACTGTTTATGACAAGCAAATAATATCTAAATTATTAAGGAAAAAATAAAAGCATTCTTTTTGTGTTATGACTTAAAGATTGCATTGTAAACATCCAACTAAATGATATATAAACTATGTTATAGCAGTAAATAAATTAAGATGTATTGATCTAACACACTAGCTTTCCAAGAAAAATACTTTTGTGAAATATTTGCAGATTTCCATTTTAAATGTTCCCACCATACCCATTTTAATTTACTAAGTATTTAGTACAGTTATAAACTGGTGTTTATAAAACTCCTGAGCATGTGAACATCAGTTTCCTAAGCCTCTGTGGGCCCCAGCACACACTGCATTCAGACACAATAAACAGATTTGGGTTAAACTGCTACTTAGTGTTGGTGTCAAGAACTGAATGATTAAGGTTGGCATGTTTTCTGATCCAATTGCATGTGCTCCATTTTTCAAGCCCACTCTCAGTGGCTTTCAATTCACATCTCTGTTTTGTATGAAACATAAGCCAAAAAATGGAGAGTTACTTTGAGCACATGCATTGGCATGGGCCAAGTCCTCTGTAAATGTGGAATATGCACATTATTGACGTGTAATTATACACATTGTGCTCCACCTTGATAAACATAACTCCAAAGGCAGAGGACCTCAGGCCACCACAGGCAGGAGTGCTGTAAATCTCAGAGGACAAAATATTGACAAAATATTTAGAGCAGAAAGCATGAGTGTGTCAGAGGTTCTGAATAAAGTCAATTCATAAAGAAAATTGAAATTAAGGTTTGCATATAGAAAATATATAAATGTAAATAAAATAAAATGAAAATTTCAGCTCATAAATGAGGATCATAGATTTTTTTCATGGTTCATTTAATTAAAATATTTCTTCCTCTTTGTGTTTTCCTATCTACCATCCTACAGTATGAAGCAGCATAAATGATGAATGAACCCCTAGATTTATTTCCTTAACTCCGGTTTTATCTCCCTGCCCCACTGAGCTCCCTTCCACCTTCATCGTCTACACCTTTGTCAGAAGTATGAAAGGTTGTCTATTGTTTAAAATATACAGATTAAAGAACTAATTGTTGTACAAAAGGCCTTAATGAGACAGCCCTAAATTAGCTTTTCTGTTTTTCCTTTGAGTTCCAGTCATATTATTCTATTCTCTGTTTACACAGAATTTCCTCCCATTTTCTTTTGGGGAAGGCAAATTGTCATTAATATCTTTATACTTTCTTTTTAAATTTCTTAATTTTAATCAGTAAAGAGTAATAGTGTATATTAAGGAGGTAAAATATGTGCTTTCATCTGAGGTATCCAAGTCACTGTGTTTCTATTAATCTTATCAGTCATGTAAACTTCATATTTTTTGCAACCATTCTTTACATGTATTTCAGAGAAAAAGTGATTAAAATTCTTTTACTCTAGTTCACACAAGAGCCAAGAGCCAGTTCCTCCCATGAGCTCCCCCACTCCTTAGAGTTAACGTGTGGAAGCACTTTCAGTGCTTGATAAAATAAGTATTTGAACACTTTTGCACTAAAATTACTAAAGAATAGGTCATGTCAACTCATATTTTATTCTCATCATCCAGGCACATTGCTCAACAAATATTTCCTAAATAAGTGAATGAATGTTAAGTATGCATGGCTGCTCATGTGACTTACACATTTTACTCTAAAACAATTAAAAAATGACCTATGTTAGTAAACACAAGGCCAATACATAGCGATTAGATACTAGGACAAATAACTTCTATATTGTATCACTAATGTCTCTGCCTCTTTCCAGTTATATTGCAACTCATTTGAGTGCAACCAGTTACACCGAATTTTTTTTAGTTCTCAGGGTTCATGTAATGTAACAGATCATAGTTTCCAACTTTAAGTATTTTTATAAGTATCCTTATGCAACCACAATTCAAATGGCCTCTTAACAACACTTAAGAACTTAAGCAGGAAAATATATTGTGTTATTTGATCATTACTAGAAATATATCAGCTATAATGAGTCTCCTATCTTTAATAAATAAACATACCTCTGATCAAATTATACAATCTCACAAGGCAATAATTTCCCAGGTTTTAAAATTTAACCTGACCACTGATACACAAACATATTTTGTGTCTTAATTCACAACCCCTTCTTTTAACAACTTAAAATATAAGCATGTTATTTTATAGCAAAGATTTTTCCCTTTCTGTCTCTCTTTGTCTCTCTCTCTCTCTCTCTCTCTCTCTCTCTCTCTCTCTCTCTCTCCAGGGAAATTATTACCATAGTCCTCCCACTATATGGACAACAAGAGGATGTTTTTTAAAGTATTTAGTGCTTGTTAAGGGAGGAATGCTAACTAACAGAGATGCCCTGAATGACCTAATTACTTCCCACTAACTCTCTGTGTTGTCACAAGCAGGTTCAAGATTCCTGTCACTTGGGACATAAACCTTGAGAGGACAGGCTCAAACTATAGCAGAGCCCTATGACTATTTTTATATCAACAGCCAATTTTCAATCTGTATAGGCTGGGAGTGTATGAAGTCATTTTGTGACAAGACTAGTTGACAACATTCTGACACTTTTGTCAGCAGTCAGACCTGCATTTGGAGTAGAGTTCCATGAGAATAAGAAAATCAGCAATAATTCCTATTTTGGATTCTTATCACAACCCATGGCCAGTTCCATGTGAAGCAGAGCAAATTGAGATGATGTTTGAAACTTAAAGTTAAAACAGATTCTGATTGCTTGAAAGTGAGCAGCAACATAACTTATGACTGCCTCTCAGGCAGGTTAAATGGAGACAAAAATAAAATTAGTTCCTAATTGCCTTTATTGGATATATCAGTCACAATGCTTTAAAGATGAGCCAACTCAGTGATTGCTTAACTACTGTTCTATAGTATCATAAAAGATATTTTATATTGCTGAAGTTTGTAATTAAGTTGATTGTGCAATTGTGTAGTATACACAAAACTCAGATGAACATGGACATTTTAAAAAGAAAAAGTATGTAAATAGATTTCAAACTTGATCTTTGTCAATTCTAGCTCTTCAGGATTGAGGCTAGAGACAGTGGCAGGTTTTGCTCTGATTGCTGTCTGGAAAAGGCAAGCTGATTTCTCTGTATTGTGGCAGGAGGGAGCATCACTTCTGTTCCTTCTTAAGTAGTTTGTGTTGAGACACACTTTTCATGCAAAGAAATTCAGAAGTTGTAGGTGTTCAGATCAAACTTTTTTGACAAGTTGAAAGGAAGAAAGTACTCTGACCTCCTCTGTGTACTCCAGATGGTTTCTATGCTACATTGTTCCATTTTTGAATTCGTTTCATCCCTTATTAGTTTCTCCCAGGAAGATCATGCTATTGCCTCTGCAACTACTCAAACCACCAACTTGCTGTCATTCTACTAAGTGTAGTCCTGTTGTTAAACATAAATTTCCTTGTATTTACCTGTTCATGTGAGTGTAGGTATTGCATAGGGACAGCCTGTCATTTGCTATCTCTGTATTTCTGTCTAAGATGTTTATGATCTATGTCATATGAAAATCAAATTCCTTTACTTCAGGAAAATATTTCCTGATTAAAACTGAAAGTACAAGATTTTCTTCCATTAAACAAAGAAATCAATGCAACAAATTCTGTATGTGGAAACTAAACATAAGCCTTATGTATTTTAACTCAAGTCTAACTTTACTTCACAAGCTTTAATAATGAAACTTCAACAAATGACAGACTACTAGCAATGCTTTGAGAACACTGAAGTGCATATTACATAGACACTCACTGCCACTTAATGATGGGGGACTGCATTCTGAGAAATGGATCTTTGTGTGAACATAGATTGTCCTTACACAAGCTGAGATGTCTACAGTGTCACTTGAAAATGTGACCTTATGGAATCACCATCATACACATAATCTGTTGTTAACCAAAATTTCATTATGCATGCTTGAATATTTTTTCACATAATAAAGGAAAAACCTAAACATACTTTAATAGTTTAACTTAATGATAGCGATTTTTTCATTTAAGTTCCTTGCCTTTCCTTCAGGAAGAAATGCAGAGGTTGGAATGGAAGTAGAGATCTAGGTGAATGAGACCTAAAAATAGATTGGGGAGAGATCTCAAGATGGCAACTAGAGGGAGGAAGCAGAAAGCATGTTTCCTAAAGTAAAATCTTGGAGAGATGCTGGAGATATGCCTGGCAGGAAAAACCACCAAGAAGAAGCAAAACTTTGATTCCTCCACACCCCCAGCCCATGCATAGCATCCCCATTCCACATTAAACAGAGAAACTAGGAGGGCTCCCACACCACCAGATGCCAGTTTCCAGACTGCTTGAGAAGACGCAGACCAGCAGGTGAGCTAAGCGACACATGGTAAAACAGCATATCCCCCTGGACAGACTGACCCCTCCCCAGGGAAAAAAGAGGAAAAAAACAATCAGAATAATAAACAAGTAGCTGGAAAAAAAAAGACATTTAGGAAAGAGGGAGGGTTGCCCTGAGCTCTGGAGAGTGGGGGAGGGGAAATCCCCACTCGAACTGTGAGTAAACAAGCCAGCAGAAGAAGGTAGGAGCAGCAGCACCTCCCCCCTGCAGTGTGCTTAGAGAGGAGAAGACTTGTAAAAGCAGGTAAAGCATAGCACATTCCACAGGAGAGTGAGGGAGAGGCACACCTTCACATGATCTGTAACTAAACAAGCCAGCAGGAGAAGGCAGGAGCAGCAAAACCCCCCTCAATGTGCTTGGAGAGGGGAAGGCTTGTAAAAGCAGCTAAAGCATAGCATGGTCCACTGGAGAGTGGGGGAGAGACACATCCCCATGTGAACTCTAAATAATAAAAAAAGACTGCAATTGTAACAGGCAGGCAGGACTGCATACTGGAGAAAACAAAAGGAGCATGCGGCTAGGAGAACTCTAAACAAACAAAGCCTGCAGGGCTAGGTGAGTGTAAACCTCATTCCTGGGATCTGCATGAGTAAAGTCTGCAGTAGCAGAAGGCTGACAGTAGGTGGCAGATGAGCCACAGCCCCAGATAGACATTCACAAAGCTGTCTCCAGACTCTTTTTTGTTGTTGTTTTCTTTCTGTCCTTTGATGAGACAATGACATAAGTAGGACTGGATGCTGAAGAACTAACTGAAACTGTATTGTATTTAAATTTGGGGTTTATTTGTTTTGTTGTGTTTTGTTTTTTGAGGGTTTTTTTGTTTGTTTGTTTGTTTTCTTTTTTTCCCCTTTGATGAGCCAATGGCAGAACTTCTTCCCAGACACCAATACTAGGACTAGAGGGTGAAGAACTAACACCAAAATTATTAAGACTGAAACTTTATTGCAATTGAACTTGGGGATTTTCTTTTTTTTTTTTCTGTTTTACTATCCTTTCTCTGTCTATCTAATGCCTGTATAGTTCACCATTGATTAGTACACTACCTCTCCCTGTTTATTTCATTGGCTCCTTTTTTGTGTGTATGTGTGTTTGTGTGTGTGTGTGTTTGATTGGTTTGGGTTTTTTTTCCCTTTTTCTTTACTTTCTTTGCTTTCCCTCTTCTCTCATCCTTCCACTCTAGAAGTCACCATTGTTATTATTACAACCTAGACAATATGGAATTACACACAGTAGAGGGACAGTAATAATAGCAAAGGAAATGATGGGAAAAAAGAGGGAAACCACTTTCCCCTCAATAACAAATCAGTACAGGAACCAGAGGAAAATAAAGAAAACAGATACCCAGATCCAGACTCCAACAAAACAACAATACACTATGCCAAAGAACAAAATGAAACCCACAGAAACATATTGAATGAAGAAATCCTGCAAGTAATCAATGAGAATTTTATAGAGAAGATACTGGATATGGTCAACCAAAATGTACAGGAGACACTCAAGAAATTCAAACTCAACAAACATAGAGAATTTGAGAAAGCACAAGAAGAAATAAAAGAAACTATAGAAGCACTGTACAAATACCAAAGTGAAACAAAGAACACAATTAATAAAGAGATAAATGAACTCAGAATGAAAATAGACAATATCAAACAGGAAGAGACTAGGATATAGAAAACCTCAGAAAAAAGAATGAAACTGAATTGCAAAACAAAATGGAAGGCCACTGGAGCAGAACAGAACAAGCAGAAGACAGAATCTCAAAACTCAAAGACGAAATGGTAGTTCATGGAAAAACTGAAGAACTATTAGTTAAACAATTCAAGACCTGTGAAAAGAAAATGCAAGAACTTATTGACTCCATGAAAAGACCAAACCTGAGAATCATGGGCATTGAAGGAGAAGAGGTTCAAGCAAAAGGAATGCATAACATATTCAACAAAATAATAACAGAAAATTTCCCAAATCTAGAGAAATCTATGCCCACATAAATGCAGGAAGCCTCCAGAACACCAAACAGATGTGAACAAAATAGAACTATCCCAGGGCATATTATCATTAAAACAACTAGACTAGAGAAAGAGACTAGAGAAAGAACATTGAAGGCTGTAAGAGAGAAAAAACAAATCACATACAAAGGTAAACCCATCAAAATCACAGCAGACTCAACAGAAACATTAAAACAAGAAGAGCTTGTGGTGAAGTATTCAGGCATTGAATGAAAATAAATTCAACCCTAGGATACTCTACCAAGCAAAATTATCAGTCAAAATAGATGGAGCAATAAAAGTCTTCCATGATACGCAGAAACTAAAACAACATATGACCACAAAGCCATCACTACAAAAGATTCTTCAAGGGATTCTGCACACAGAAAGTGAAACCCAACATAACCATGATAAGGCAGGCAGTACCAAACTACAGAAGGGAAAAAGCAAGAAAGTAGAGAGTAACATAGATTTAGCTACACACAATCAAACCCTCAAACAACTAAGACAACTAAATGACAGGAATCACCACATACCTGTCAATATTAACACTTAAGGTTAATGGACTTAATTCCTCCATTAAAAGGCACAGTTTGACAAACTGGATTAAAAAGGAAGATTCAATAATTTGTTGCTTACAGGAGACCCATCTCATTGATAGAAATAAGCATAGGCTTAGGATGAAAGGCTGAAAGAAGATTTACCAAGCCATTAGCTCCCCAAAACAGGCAGGAATAGCAATACTTATCTCTGACAAAGTAGACTTCAAACCTACATTGATCAAACAAGATAAAGAAGGACATTCCATACTAATAAAAGGGGAATAGACCAAAAGGAAATAACAATTATTAACCTATATGCACCCAATGTCAACACACCAAATTTCATAAAATATACCTTGAAGGACCTAAAAGCATTTATTAACTCTAATACAGTGGTCATGGGAGACTTTAACACTGCACTATCATCAATAGATAGGTCATCCAAACAAAAAAAACAATAAAGAAATCCAAGGTCTAAAACATACCATAGATCAAATGGACCTAGTTGATGTCTACAGAACATTTCATCCAACTTCTACACAATATACATTCTTCCCAGAAGCCCATGGAACCTTCTCCAAAATTGATCATATCCTAGGGCACAAAGCAAGCCTCAGCAAATATAAGAAAATAGAAATCATACCATGCATTCTATCTGATCACAATGCAATAAAACTAGAACTCAACAACAAAAATAAAGACAAAAAACATGCAAACAGGTGGAAACTGAAAAACTCATTGCTTAATAAACAATGGGTCATTGATGAAATAAAAGAGGAAATTAAAAGGTTCCTGGAAGTCAATGAAAGTGAAAACACAAACTACCAGAACCTATGGGACACAATAAAGGCAGTTCTGAGAGAAAAGTTTAAGCCATGAGTACATATATTAAAAAGAATGAAAGATCTCAAATAAATGACCTAATGACACATCTTAAACTCCTAGAAAAATAAGAACAAACAAATCCCAAAACAATTAGAAGGAGAGAAATAAAAAAAATAAGAGCTGAAATCAATGAACTAGAAACCAAAAAAAAACATACAAAGAATTAATGAAACAAAAAGTTAGTTCTTTGAAAAAATAAGCAAGATCAGTAGACCCCTGGCAAACCTGACTAAAATGAAGATAGAAAAAACCCAAATTAGTAAAATCAGGAATGCAAAAGGGGAGATAACAACAAATACCATGGAAGTCCAGGAAATCATCAGAGACTACTTTGAGAACCTATATTCAAATAAATTTGAAAATCTTGAAGAAATGGACAGATTTCTAGATAAATGGATGGAACTGAAGAACATCATTCTCAGTTAGGTTAGCCTGGCCCAAAAGACCAAAAATTGTATGTTGTCCCTCATATGTGGACATGAGATCAAAATCAAACAAAGCAAGGAGATTGGACTTCAATCACATGATAAAGCAAGAGCACACTTGGGAGGTATGAGGATAGATAAGACACCCAAAAAACTAGATAACAATTGTTGCCCTCAATGCAGAGAAACTAAGGCCGATACTTTAAAGTGAGAGAGGCCAATAGGAGAAGGGAACTGAGAACTAGAGAAAAGGTTAGTTCGAGAAGAATTAATTTAGAGGGTAACACACATGCACAGGAAAGCAATGCAAGTCAACTCCCGGTATATCTATCCTTATGTCAACTGGCAAAAACCCTTGGTGCTTATTGCTTATACTCTCTCCTCAACATAATTAGAGATGAGGGCAAAATAGTTTCTGCCTGATAGCGAGGGGGTGGGGGAATGGAAGGGGACAGGCTGGGTTAGGGAGGGGGTGAAAGGAAGGGGTGAGAAATGACCCAAACATTGTATGCACATATAAATAAAAGAAAAAAATAGATTGAGAAGAACCTTAGCATAAATGTGAAGCAGAAATCACCACAGGAAAGAATGGAATTCAAAGAAAAGTTCCAGTAATAAAACAATGTGTATTGAAGATAATTGTGCATAGAGTTCCAACTGCTGATACTTTGAGTATGTTAGAAGCAACTTATAGAAGAGAGTATGTGAAAACATTGTTATATACACATTTCTATTTTCACTGCTATCACTATAATAGTTCACATTTTACCCAAATACCAGATATATTATATGAAATTTAATGAAGCACATTCTCTGGTGGTATAGATCAGATAGGCATATGTTGCTAAAAAATTGCACAATAGAATTCCTTGTGCACACTTGTGCTGAAATATAGGAAATGAATGACTTAATAATACTCTGAATTAAGTGCTTTGAATGGAAATTAACTTCTGTTAAGTTAGCTTGAGAAACTCAAAGTCTTATCTGAGAATAAGGCAAATTTATTATATATTGTATGATTCCACTCATAAAAAGCCTAATAATACTTACATGTACTTGACTGTTGTATGTAATAATTAGTTCATGGAGCAGGGTGTTTATTTACAGGGAATGGACATGAGATAAATTCCTGGGAGGCTTGAATGTTTCTACCTTAGATTACTACACAAGTGTAACGCAGTAATGACTACACAGGTATACTCATATGTGAGGAATTCATGGAGAGTTCACACAATTTACATATAGTATAAATACTTTTAAGGATAGAAAATAATAAATGATACATTTTACATAAGAAAAAACAAAGGACATGTGTTCCCTCACAGAATTCATAATATCAAAGACATAAATGTGAAAATCAATGTTTTAAGAAAACATGAAATCTATTTATGATTTTAGGGGAAGAAATGTTACATCATAACTACAAAATAGCAAAGTCATTTCTAATACATATTGCAACCAATTAATTCATAATAAAATGAAAATACATAAAAAGCATAAGAAAAGGAAAAAAAACACTATAAAGTCACCAAAATACACGTGTAGGCATTTCTCAATAAAAGAAATTATATTATCATATGAACATACAAAAGTAACTTTAATTATTTCTACTAAGGGATGTAAAAGTATGAACAGAGTAATATTGTTTTATGAGTAGTAGATATAATGCTGGGAGTGTGGGTATAAAATCAATCGAGGAAGCAATTTGGCTCAGTCTTTAAAAGATATACAAAATGTTTTTAACAGTGCTGTTTATGTGTATATATACATATATATCCATATATATAATTTGTGATACATTTGCAAATTAGGATGGCATGGAGAAGTATCTATTACAGAGAAGAAAGTGAATAGTGTAGAAGTACAAAAACAGATAAATCTTAATAATATTGAAAGAAAAATATGTCAGAAAGCTATATCCAAGACTAAAGTCAGAAAACCTATGAGTTGACATTTCTCAACAAAAGGAACTACATTGTTATATAAATGTATAAAAGTATCCATTATTCTGTTCAGGGAAGTAAGATTATGAACAGAGCAGTATTTTATGACCAGTATATTGACCAAAACTAGATACAATGTTGGAAGAATTTTTGTTCAATTTTTCACTCACAAGCTAAGTTGAACAATATATATTTTAGGATACATACATATATGATTTTTTAAAACAAAGACAAGAGAATAATTAGCACAAAATCAAGACAGTAGAATCTTTGAAGACAAGACTGAGACCTGAAATAAGTCAGATGTAAGTGAATAGCAAATTTCCATCTCTTGAGTTGATGGTGAGTCAACACAGGCTCATTTCATTATCTGGAGAGACAGAGCTGTCAATGTGTACATGTGCATATGTGTGTGGGTTTATTTTATGAAGAAAAATACCACCTGGGAAATTTGTTATATCAGTTTTGCAAAACAATTTTATAGGGGAGGACTTTTTAAATTTAAATTGCCTTTTTAACCAAAGAAAGGAGAGAATTCTGAAATCACAGATAATACCAGGTAACTAGAGCTTTAAGATAGACTATCATTCCAACTGGAAGGAAGAAACCTATCATCAGGTGGACACAGTTTAGCTTACAATCATGTCTTTCATATGCTTTATTTTCCTGGAATAACAAAAGCATGGCAGAGAGACCCTTGTAGACACATGTCACCCAGTGGACTTAGTATGGCTGAGGCTTGAAAGAGCTTTCTGGGGAGCCTCAGATAAGGCTGTTGGTTAACTAATATACCTGGCTGGTTAAACAAAACCTGGGAAGTTGAGTGGGGTGCTTTGGAAGTTTTCAGCATAGGTAAACCAAGTCCAGAGACAGCAATGGCTCTCAGACTCTTAGAAACCAGACAGCTTGATGCCATCTCTTTTCTAAGGCAGTGCTGGTAAGATGGCATTTGGAATGTCAGGATGATGGCTAAAGGATAATTCTGTAGAAACATATGGTGAAATCATAGCCAGATAATGGAAGCACTGCAGGTCTCATTTTAAAATAGAATTAGTACAAAGTTATATTTTACAGGATCCTTATGTAGCCCAGGCTGGACTCAAACCCTTAATTCTCCTGGCTCCATCTGCTGAGTGCTAGGATTATTAAGAAAGCACCACCAATTCTGGCTTGCCTTTGAGATTTTTAAACTGTAGGAATCCTTGACCTAGTAGGGTATTTCCTGTAAAATTTTGGAAAAACATTGAGTTACATAAATATATTACAAAAAAAGAGGAAGGGACTCACTTAAAATTGTCTATATATTCTGTGAATAGCTATTGAATGCCTACATTTTTCACAAGTATTACTGGAATGATTAGTACAATCATAAAAAAGAGTTATTTTTTTTGCTGGATTCAAAAACTGGATCCCTATCCTCAGGTTCTTAGAGCTATCCCAGTGTGTGGGAGTGGGGTGAGGCTAGCTTCTTAAAATAACTATAAGCTTTCCATCCTAACCTTTACTACTCACTTGGATAGACTTTTTTCTCTCTTCAAATTAACCACAGAAGGTCAAGGTCACTTGTTTGTAAAGACAGTGATGTACTTGAACTCTTCAGACGATATAACACCATCATTTAATATTTCATTCATTCACTTCCTCAGGCATGCGCACATCATCTACTTATACAAATTAATCATTTGAATTGTTCATTGGTCATATTGATCATATGTTAGGAAAAGTGTTGGGAACCAAAAATAGAGGAGAAATGTGACACACTGCATATGTAAGTGTAACTATCACTTCATAAAGATTCATATTTATACTGTGTGTCCACAGAAATACACTAACTCAGTTTATTCTTGATTATAGTTTTTTAAATGGCTGTGATTAAACCCCACTTCACTCTACGTGTAAATATGACAAAGATAAAGCCATCATCTTTTAAAAACTGCTTTAACTTAAAGATATATAACAATAATGAATTGATTTCTAAGATATTAAGTAATTGGGGAAGAGATTGTGGAAGAAGCATGTCTGAAGAAACTTTAAAAAAATGTGATATTTTTTAACCCTGGAAAACAAATATGAGGAGATAATGAAAGAACTAAAATTAAATTAAGTGAGATTTGAATATTGAAGTTGGAGATCCAGTTCTTGCATAGAGCCAGTACATTGATACACACTGGAAACATTCTGTCCTAAGAACACAAAACCAAACAAAAAGCTCATGCATTTCCTGTGTGACTTCATGCTATGAAATTGTTGGTAATGAGACCATATACTATACAAATGTAATTTTAATGGCATAAGAGCATGTCTGTGTAATGAAAGATTATTTCATTCACCTCCTGTGCTGTGAGCTGCATATATTTCATGGTTTCACATCAATCTGATAAAATGGGAAGATATGGGTGGCAAAATTGTCATGTTTCTGATCATGAATATAGACTTAATGGCTTGGTGGAGAAAAAGTTAAATGCTTATTTCCAATATTTCTGAAGAGTAAGAATAGCAAACAACCAGTTAAATTCAGATAAACCTATATTTTTAACAGTTTTAATGGTCCTTCATTTTAGAAAGTGACAATGAGACAAAGTACATAATATGAATGGATTCAGGGGATTTGCTTATATCATTTGACATGCTTGCAATGAAAATCTATATAGATGACCCAGCTGAGATCTGAGCCTAATATACAGTCTTCACTGCCTTGGCATGAATGCTTATGACATTCCAGGCAGATATGGACTTTGGGTTCTGATAGAAGAATGGCAGAAATGGATACATAATTTGGAAAACTTGAGAATGAGGAGACTTAACAAAATCAAGAGAAAGAAACAAATAATAAACTGCTTTAAATAATGTCAGTCAAGTACTAAAGAAAACAAATATTTGTTGGAAAACACAGTGACACATGGATAAACTTTCTCAGTAACATGTTGATTGTACATTGCAGACCTGAGAAGAATTTAAGCCATATTTGGTAGGTATCTGCTATTGGAGTGTTATCTGTCGAACATCCCTGGGCCATTTCAATGAACTGATATCCCTGTCATTATGTGGAATTAACATTAAATGACATATTTTGAATAAATAACTTGCATTTATGTGTCAGTTGGATCATTTGTGTGTTTAAAAACAGCAAGAGATTCTCTGTATGAGTTTTATTTTGGAATTCTAGAATGGATAAACAGAGTAGAAGGAATCACATGCAGGTGTCTAAAGACCATGAAAGAAGGAAAGTTAGATCTCAGTAAGTCTCAGTAATTCTCTCCAGCCCATCGGGAAGTTGTGTTCAGAGGCTGCCTGTTGGTGAAGCTGGGTGCTGGGAAGAAGGATCTGGCTTGACATCATGTCTCCTCCTTCATTGTCTGGGAATAGAATATAGTGGCCTCCATCTCCTTGGTAAAGGAACTCTACAGTGCCACCATAGGTGGCACTAGTAGAATGCACAACTTGCCAGAGCTGGTTGCCTAAGGAAGGAGACCCTGTAGTCACCAGATTCCCCATAGTCCATTCACAGATGTGTCTGCAATCATTCATCTCTTAATGGTGTGAACTGTAAATATTTCAAGGTTTCACATCAATCTGGTTGGATGGAAAAAATATGCGGAGAAAAAAACTGTTAAATGTGAACTTGTGCATATACCTGATAATGTGATAGGAGAATATTTCAATGCTTATTTTCAGTTTGGAATGTACTAAGAGCTTTTTCACAAAAAATATGGAAGATGAGATAAATAGGAAAGAAATGGTATAGAGCAGGAAAGCTGAGTATGGAATGAGACCTAGAAATACCATCTATTGGTATAGGTCTGTGACAGGCAACAAAACAGAACATAAATTAAATAAAAAAGGAGACTAGATTGGTTCATGTGTAGATTGGGTACCATTGGTGAACACACAGATATAGATGCTTTACAACCCATTATCTCCATTTTCAGATGGGGTTTCTTCCCTGGTTCTTCTTCTCCATATTTCCAAAACATAGGAAAAGGCTTTATCCCTCAAATGAGTTGCATGCTCGTTTCTACACAGAGTACTGTGAGAACTGCTTTACAGTGCTCTAATCACCCCATTGTAAATCATGGGTCTCTTTCCAGGAGAGGGAGAAAAATGAAATTCCCACAAAATTAGAGAACTGAGAATTATGACTGTACTATGAAATAAGGATAAATTCTGTAAAGAGAAATTTTTGTAGCAAAAAATAAATAAATAAACAGCAGCAATATAAGACAATGAAGGCAGAATAAGGAAGGAACCACCATGCAAAACTCTAGTGAGTGTGGGTGTTCATGTGTGTGTGCACACATGTGTGAGATGAAATAGGTATTTATCTAGCATTTAGACAATCTAGGGGCTTTTCAGAAGAATGAACAGACACCAAGTTCTGACTTTAGCACACTGACCCCTGAATGACCAGTGATGACAACAGTGTCCAGTACCCACCATACAGTGAGTAACCATTTGCTCATTAATGTTTTTCATGGAGTAAATAAATGTAAAAATTGCCAGAAGCTGATTCTGCAAACCAAACCACACCAATAATCTGTGCACATACATGGTCTTACCATAAAGGTCCATATGTAGAAGAAAATGGCCTCTAATTTTTTTTCTCCTTGCAAAAGAATAAATAGAAAAAAAATCACTGAAATCCAAATTCAAAATTTCATGAATAGAAAAGTAGAAACAGTAAATCAAAGTGTATACAGGAGACAGCAATAATACAGCATGCCATACAGATATAACAAGAACTAGGAATTTAATTTTTCTGTACTTTTTAGCATTTATAGGTATTGAAAATATTACCTACTTGTATTTTCCATATTTTAAGATTATTATGACAGAGTAATTACTCTAAATTAAATAACAAAACAAAATGGATTCTCATACCCAAAACAGAGATATTAGGTTTGTTTAACCCAATTTTAAGGAGAAAACTATTTATTCAATAACAATGTATTATGCAAATTAATTAATTACAAGAAAGCCATGTTTTTCACTAGCTATCAAAAGAACAATCATGAAACAAGGTGAGGAGATTTTCCTACCTTTACCTCTGTGAATGTTTGCAGTAGTCAGCAGAGACCAGGCTATGCTGCAGCAAGAGAAAACCCTGCATTGCAGTTAGTGAAAATAAAAGAGGTTCTATTTCAGGTCCTGATCTGTTGTGGGTGAGGACTAGTCTTTCTCCAACAGTGACTCAGAAGGCCAGGATAATTACCTTCTGCAAACATATCATCTTAGCTCATGGTTCTTGCTTTGCCAATCTGACGCAGTGCATGGGAAATTATTATTCACAATGGTGTAATTCCAAAAGAATCACAGGACCCTCTGTTCGTCTCATTTGCCCATGGTCTGAGTGTAAATATAAAACCATCTGAGAAAACTAAAGAAAAATGAAAATATGGAGACTATTTGCCCTGTAGCAGCTACAAATCTAGAAAGCTTTGTGCTTAGTTTTCCATTTTGTCTTATATATGCAATTAGCAAGAAACTATTTTAATGAGCTAATTATTGATTTTTCTGGTGTATGTATTCTTCAGATTGAACTTTTATTCCCTATCATTACTTACTTTTCTCACAAGACAACATTTTTTTTTTTAACTCAGGGCCTACACCTTTAGTCACTCCATCAGATTTTTTTAGTGTTAAGTAATTTTGAGATGGGGTCTCGTGAACTACTTGCCCAGGCTGGCTTCCAACCATGATCCTCCTGATCTCTGCTTCCTGAGTATCTAGGATTACGTGAGTGAGCCACCAGTGCCTGGCCTCCAAGACAAAATTTGAAAGGCTATTTTAATCACATATGTGTATTTTTGTGTATATATAAGCTGTACGACATATTTATGTATATATATCATAAAATATATAAGATAAAAAGTATAAGAAAAAAATTTTACTTGTTTATTTAACTAATTCCATAATATGAAGATTTTTGTAGTAGTGAAACTCCAATTTTAAAACTGCATCTCTACAGTTTACTAAGTATTGTTCTTAAACAGAATGAATAAGGGGATTTGAACCCTTATTTTGTCTTCATTTTATGTAAATCTTAATTTTAATATTTTATTCATAATTTAACATAGTATACATTTTCAAAAACAGTTGACTTGACATTTTATATTAAAATGCCTCATCAGAATGTACTGCAATTTTATGATTCATGTTTTCCCTGATGAAATACTCATTTAAATCAATATTTATAGCTCTTAAATTTATTCTTATTATTTGATCACAATTAAAAATCTAGCTAAAATTGTTTTTATTTAAAATCACTTCCAACAGAATAAACTTGTATTCATCTATTATTGATAATTTATGCATCTTTATAATTTTGAGTAAAATATTCAAAACAGTAAATTAGCATTGTTAATATTCAAAATATTTTTCCCATCAAATTACATTTAAAATATGTCAAATTTTTAAAGATTTTTCTTATATGTGTATTAGTCCTACATTCAGGATTTGAAAAATATCTAATTTTAAATTTCAAAATTTGTCACTATCAAATTTAAAACTTATCTTGTCATGATCTTTTCTTTAGATCTGTCATTGCTCAAAATATTTTAGTCCCCAAAATATAAAAATATGCTTTTATTTCATAAATTTCTACTGAGTTCTCCTTAAGAGATTTTTGTGTTGTGAAGCAATCATTCTTTACTTCTTGAGTACCAATTTTTTCAGTATATGGAATTCAGGAAGAATTAAAACATTCCTTTGATATGTCTAGGTATTCATTTTCTCCCCCTTGTGTATACCTATTAGGAAAGGAACAAGTCACACATTTGGCAATGTCAGAATCCCTTAAATGTTCTGTATGTGTTCAGAAAATTACAAAATAACAAGATGCCATATACAGCATGCAATTGATTTTGTATAATTATTTTCATGTAATTAATATGAACAATGTTTTCCACTAAAAGAGAAAAGCATTTTCACTAGTTTGAATAGCCCCTATTTATCTTTTTTAATTACTTACTTATTTACCTACCATGACATCTTGCAAGTTGAACCTCCATAAAGAGTTACTATGCGAAAATAACTGCTGAGACTACAAATTTGCAAAATGCTTAGGGGTGGAGTATGCATGTTCCTGAAGGATCCTCCTGTGCAATGCCTTGCTTCTTTTCAAGAATCTCTATGTTAGAATACAAGGTGCCAAACACCTGGACATTTGGAAATATCAGGGAGTAAAAGTGTCTTATATGTACAGAAGACAAAAGAAAGATATGAAAAAGAAAACATGAAGAACTACAGAGACTTCTAGAGAATGCAAATGAGAGAGAATTGTATATAACATTGTACCTCTCAGCCTATCATTTTTTTTCTGTGATTCTTCTAAGGTGGGGGTTTGCACATGTTCACAGGCATTGGAATCTTGTGGAAAACTACTAACACCACAGAAATCCAAGCTGTGGGGAGAGAGTAAGGTTTAGGCTTTTGTGTTTTCAGAGAGCCATTGTTTATATGTGGTGTCTGAGGGGGTGAAATGTGGTACCTAGTGACCTACTAAAGATGCTTTTAGATGGGAACATACAAAGTGGCTATAGCCAATCACACTTAAAAACAAAAGTGTGCTGGTTTTATTTATTGTGATTCATTTGTTACTCATATTGGCAAGCTCTATTTATTTACTTTATTCTTGTTTCATTTGTTCTTCACACACCTAGACTCTACAGTAAGGAAAAATAATTAGGGCCATTTGCCTCTTTATCTCCATAATAACATATATGACTCATAGACATCTATACAGAATAGTCTGGAAATTTTATTATTCCTCCTCTTTGGGATTAATTGGTGAGAGAGAATGAGATACATAAAACTATTGTGCATTTGTATCTAGAGACACACTCCTGTGACTGCACTTGTACTGAGCACTAGGCATTTATTGAATAAAATACAGTGATCTTAACTGGATTTGCATCAGAGGAAGTCTGAGGAATCAATTTTAGTTGAGAATCAGAAGAAAAATGAGGGTGATTCAATACAAGGAAAGAGATGGAGGGGGAATGACAATTTTAAGAAAAATCATGTGAATTGTGGGAAGAAAGATTTGTCAAGATAAGCTGAGATTTTCAAAAAAAAAAAAAAGATTTTTTTGCCACATTGAAAAATTTGGGCATTTTACAAATTGGGCAGTGGGAAGCCCATGCATGACTCTGTGCATAAGAAGGTCACAATTCAGTTTATATGATCCTGCTGGATTCTGTGGCAGTGCATTTGAGGAGGAATCAATCATTGGCTTTTGGAAACTAGATAGGAGACTGCTGGGTGAGGGTGGGAGATTAGATGTGGTAAGAAGTGGCCAGATTTGAAAACTTTGGTGTTGGTTTGCTTGGAAATTAGACATCTGGGTACAGAAACTGAAGTGTAAAACTATTCACAGGGTTTCATATGAGAGAAAGCTTGAAAAATTTGGCCACTGTTTCTTCCCCTGAGAATAGTGCAGGATAAGTAAATTGGGAATGAAGAGTATAAATTCCTTTATAAACACATAACTTTGAGTCCTAAAAATCAAGTGTATATACAAGAATAGTAATACTTGAATATGTGGGATTGAAGTTTGGTGATGTTGTAGTCATCAAAATGTGTTCAAAAACTGACAGTAAGGCAGCACTTGTTACCTGAGACAAACCATTTGAAGTTACAGTGGGACTGCTTTTTTTAACAAAAATTCTAAATTTGGGGAATTTGCCCCCATGAAGTGTTTGTCTCACAATATAAATTTAACTGCTCAATTTCCCATTTTCCCTTGTCAGGTCAAAATTATTAAAGCTACACTCAGCTATAAATGTGCTTAGGCAAGTGAATGTTCAGAAGTGCAAAATTGAAGCAGCCTGTGGAGTTTAAAACCTTTCCAATGAAGGTGTCAGGCTTTTGGCTTTCATTGATGGAACTCGTATGGGGATCCACATGTTCTTGCAAACACAGGTATCTGATGTGGAAGTAACACCAGTACTGGAAGCCACAAAGACACCAGTTATATCAAGTGGCTGGCATTTGATGTGAGACAAACATGAGATTTTTTTTAATGTCTGAACAAAGCAACATTCATAGCATAATCATTCTTGCACACTTATTCTTGAGTATGCTTCTTCAGCCATGTATATGTGTGAGTAACAAAGTGAGATTGAGTAAATTCTCTTTCTGAGTGAAATAGCCAGAACTGAAGCTATTGCAACTAGGAGTACTGATAGAAATAAAAGAGATCATGCTGCAAATGAAAATCTTACATAGATATGCAAATTGAGCTTCAAGTAATGAGCACTCTTACACTTGGCTGATTTCAGCCATTGTGCCTCATGCAGGGTTTGAGGTTTTAGTTGTAGGAAAGTGTAGGTGATATCAGATTATTGGTTTATGTTATTCAGTTTTATACTATCAGTAATACTACTTCAAGGATAGATGAATTTGTACTAAAGGCCCTCAGTTTGAAAGCCTGAATTAAAGGAAATACTGCTCATTTTAGAAAGGATTTTCCTGTGGCTTGAAATCTAGAATGATTAAGAGAACTACATAACAATCCCAAATATTTGTACACAGAACTTCACTAGTTAAACTAATGAAATTGTCAATATCCACCCAAATTTTTACTTGGAAATGGTATTTCCATGTAATTCAGCTTAATATAGGCATTGTCTATGAACAGGAAGTCTAAGCTGGAAATAAGATTGTGGCAACAATTATCAAGTAACTCTGTGAATAGTTGTCTACCATGCCTGGGGTGAGCTAGTAATGCTGCATTTCCTGTTTCAATGGAGAAGAACATAGTAATACATCCCCATGTGTCTCCTGTGTCCACTATTCTTCCTAATGGTTCACAATTTTTTATTTTATCATTTCCAGTAGGTTTGAAGTTCTTGTTTTAGATGATGTTTAACAATAAGCCTGTTAGCAACAAATTCCTTTACAGTTCCCTCTTCTTTGCTTCACTTTTTCCCTGAAGCATATTTTCAGCAGGTGTGGTGTTTTTGTTTTTGTTTTTTGGTATTTTGGATGCAGTGAGTGATTTTCTCTGGTTCCATGGTATCATATTAGAACTACTTCCACTCAAACTAGTGTATCTTTAGTGGTTTTGGTGCATCATTTGTTTTTATGCCTTCATATGATTTTTTTTGTTTCTTTATCTTTTTTTCATAACTTTGTTATGATCTGAATTTGCATGGATTTCATTGGGAATATTCTGTGTGTATACCAGGCAGCTTCTTGGATCTGCAGGTTTCTATCTGTCACCCAATTAGAGAAGTTTCCAGCCATAACTTCTTTGAATAGGCTTTGGGACCCATGTTCCTCTCTCCTTCAGAAACTCCAGTGAGCTGAAAGTTGAGCCTTTCATTGTAGTTCTGCAGGTTCCTGAGACTGTGTTCAAGTTATTTTTCACACAATACTCATTATTGTTTGGATGGGCTAAATTCTTTTGCTCTCCCCTCAAATTCACTGATTCTGTCTTCTGTCAAATATACATATTGCCCCTATTCAAGGAGCCTTTAATTCTGTTACTGTATTTTTTAATTCTATAGTAACTCTCTGTCTTTATTACTATTGCATTTTTGATGCAATCTTCTACTTTTGTATCTCTTCTGAGATAATTCCAACATCTGATCCATCTTGACACTGGTATCAGTTGAAACTCTTTTCATTTAGCTTATGATTTGCTTGGTTCATGGTGTGACCAGTAATCTTTTATTTTACTGTGATGACTTTATTTACTATGTTCAATGACTCGATTCTATTTGAATCTTCTATTTTTGCAGGGACTCAGCTTTGTTAAGTTCACTTTGAAAGTTCAGGTCTTCTTAGATAGGCTGTGGTTTCAAAGGTTTTTCAGAAACTTTCAGGTCTGTTTGGCTTATTTCTCCTTCTCAAAATTATACAGGTCCATTCTGTGGTGTGTATGACAGAAGATGTTTCCCTGGACATGTGCTATGGAGTCTGCCAGAGACATCTTAGAAAAGAAGACCCTCAGGCTCACAGAAACAGAGGCTTCTCATGGGCACATTTGTGTGACTCCCCTGCCCGTAGGGATCTGGGACCTGCCAGGCCAGACTATGGTTGGGATTCCTCTTGTGAATTCAATGTGGCCTTCAGCTCCCCTTGCATAAGGAATGACATATATCAGGTTAGTGTGGAAAAGACCCCGTCTACCAGGTGTTAAGGAGACCCCTGATGGATCTCATTGTCCATGGTCTTGTCTCATCTGTTGTTGTAAGGGAAACTCCCATTCCATCAGGAGATAGGCCCACCTAGGTAAGAGATTGGGTGTCAGGGAACTCTTGGTCAGTATCAGCTTCTTTTGTTGAGTGAGGGATCAGTGACTCCTTTCTGTTTTACTGTTCCTCTCCTGTGGACTCTCAAAGAAATCCATTTTGCTTTATTTCAGAATGCTTCCTTGTATTTATCCATTGATATTTCCATTTATACTTTTATTTCACAAGAAGAGCTTGGCTTCATGTCTTAGTCAGACATGAAGTCTTCTATATGGATTTTTTTGTTTATCATATTATTGTTGTACTGGGGGTACCTTGTGACATTTACAAAAGTTCTTCAATATATCATATTTAAATTCAATCCCTCATTCATTATCTTTTATCCCCTATCTCCCCATTCCTGAATAATTTCAACAAGTCTCATTTTTTCCATTTTCATACATGAGTACATAATATTTCCACTATATTCACCATCTACATCCTTATGTCCTCGCTCTCACAATGGTGCCAACATCAAGACAGGAGCTGTTTTACCTTCCTGTACTCCATTTTTGAAAAAATGCATTTTTGTTTGTTAAGATAGCTACACAGGGAGTTTCATTGTGACATTTCCACATATATATGTAATGTATCCTGAATTGGCTCATCCCCTCTATTTTTCTCTTTCTTTCTTGGTCCCCTTCTTATGGTGATCTCTACAGTTTTTAAAAGTCTATATTACTTCTTGTATGGAAAGTACCTTGACCATATTAACCTTCTTAACTTTCTTCCTTTATACTCCTCCTCGTATTAGTGACCCCCCCAATAGATAAAACTGTTTTTCATATTATTGCTTGTATATGTATCATATCTATCTCCCACATATGAGAGAAAACATGAAGACTTTGTCTTCCTGAGCCTGAATTGTTTCATTTAGTATAATGTCCTCCAAATGCACTCACATTTCTTTAATCTATATGGCTTCATTTTTCCTTATGGCCAAATAAAACTCCATTGTATGTATGCACCACATTTTCTTAATCCACTCATCAGTTGTAGGGCATTTGGGTTTTTTCCACAGCTTGATTATCAAGAACAGTGCTGCAATAAATATCAATGTGAAAGTGTCTTTATTGTATCCTGACTTATATTCTTTCAGGTATATCCCTAGGAATGGTATTGCTGGATAATAAGGCAGTTTTATTTTTATAGTGTTTTGAGGAACCTCCATTCTATTTTCCATAGTAGTTGTACTAATTTACATTCTCACCAACACCATATGAGGGTTCATTTTTCCCAATATTTGTTGATATTTGTGTTCTTGGTGGTAGCTATTCTAACAGGAGAAAGGTGGAATCTTAACATGGTTTTGATTTTCTTTTCCTTTATAGCCAGGGATTTTAAGCATTTCTTCCTTTGTTTTTTGGTTGTTTGGATTTCTTCCTTTGAAAAAGCTCTGTGCAGTTGATATGCCCATTTCTTCATAGGGTTCTTGATTTCTGGGACAGTTTACTTTTTTGAGCTCCCTGTATATTCTGGTTATCAATCTCTTCTTAGATGTGTAGCTGGCAAAACTTTTTTCCCATTCTGTGTACTACATCTTTAATCTGTTGACCATGTCTTTTGCTGTGAGGAAGCTTTGTAGTATCCTGTAGGTTGATTTGCCAATCTTTTCTCTTACTTTCTAAAGACAAGGAATTGTTAAAACATACTGTCTTTGCTCATCCAGACCACCAAAAGCTTAATTGTTAGTTACTGTATAAAAATAAAAACTATACTCCCAATGGCTATAGGTGTGACTGAATAGTTAGAGAACTTACCTAGCAAGCTGGAAGCCCTAGGTTCAAACCTTATTACCACCAAAAATGAACAAATCCCCCCCAAAGCCTATATTTCTGAGCATTGATTGAAAATGTGACTAAAACCTAGTTTGGAACATCAGCTCCTTGAGAGAAAAAAATAAAAACTAAAACTAAACAACCTCTTTTGTTCCAATAGCTGAATGGGCTCCTTTTTGTCTATTCAGATAGGAATTGGGAGAGATGAGTGGTCTTCTGTTGTGGGCATCCTGGGCCTCTGAGTGCTAAAGGCTTATAGGCTGAGATGACAGTCTCACAGGCTTATTACTCCAAGCCTGGGGAATTACAGGCTTATGTATCCAAGCTCTAGAAGTCAAACACAGGTCTAGGTTTCCAGGTTGGAGGCTTACTGCTCTGAGCTTTCATTGCCAGTGGTCTGTCTACTCAGCAGCTAATATAATTGTCAGCTCTTAACAGCAGTTATAGGTAGCAGAAGTCAACATCAGCAAGTATGTTATAGATTCTAAGCCTTGGATGTTTGTACTCGGTCTTCTAACAACAACTACATCACAGCTCTCCAGCCTTGGGTGTTAGAATGTTTGCCCCCAGTGTTCCAGCTCTTAGGCCTGTATGTCAGAAGCTTCAACCTTTTAGGTTTGGCAGTTCCCTATAAGTCTTCCAGAAATCAGGCCCTGCAGTCACTTGTGCTTGGCTCTTCATAAGCATCTTTATAATTCCACTGTCCTTGGCTGTCTCTACAGCTTTTGTTCTACACTGCTCTGGAACTCTTTTGCCACCTTAATTAATTAATTTATTTATTTGGCTGGGACTGATGGTTTTGAACTCATGACTTCATGATTGCTAGGCAGGCACTGTTCTGTTGGAGCCATTCCACAAGCCCTTCTGCTTCTCTATTGTTGCCACTGCTTCTGAGGTTGCCACTCTGCTGTCTCTTGTTGGTGTTACCAGCTCAATCAGCTCTACTTAAGATAAGAAATCAGAACTAGGCAAAAAAAAAAGACCACTCAGGATAAGCCTTTTACTGGGCCTAATTTTAAAACACCAAAGTGCAGTACTGGAGTCTGTCTCCTGGCTGACTTGAAAAGTGCATTTAACAACCTGTTCATATAACCATCAGGGGCATATGGCAGGATATTGCACTAATCATAAGACGGCCTTTCATATGAATGAAGGATTGTGTTTGCTATAATCTCAGGCTTTCTGCTGGGTCACGAGGGGAAGTGCTGCCACCATGTCTGGGCGAAAATTGTTGCTACAGTTTACCAAGGTTCATGATAGCAAAAAATCCTGTACAAGTTGTTTGAAACAGTCATAGCTAGATTAGTAGTTTCTGGAGCCCAGGTTGTGCTTTTGCAGGAAGCAATAATTGGTGCAATATAGCTTCTTTAAAGTGTCTATGTAGTGTTCAAAGCAGCGAGGCTGCAATGAGTGCAGTTTAGCTGGCAGCCAAAAAGTGGATTCTTGGCTGATAGTTTCCTGCTCTATGTCACCAGGAATAAGGGAAGGAGCTGTCAAATGGCCCACTTTTGACAGCTTTACTCATTCACAGAGAGCATTAGCAAGTGTTTACAACAAAGACTTAAGAAAGTTCAGCACAGAACCAATAGTTCTAATAGCATTTAGCATTACTCAATTGTATTTAACAATTCTTCAAAGTACTTACCTCCTGCCCCAGTGCCTCAGGGAGAGAATGGTCCTTCTAATCTGTCAAGTTTTCATGAACAATATCTCCTGCATTGAAGAACAGAATAATTAAAATAAGAGCTAAAATCAACAAAATATAGGCCAAAGGCAATTTAAGAATCAATAAAAGTTGGCTTTTTGACAATATAAATAAAATTGCTAAACTTCTAGAAAATCTGATAAAAATTAGAAAGGGAAAGGCCCAAATTAATAAAGGGATGAGGAATGTGGTATAGTAATGAGGATGCCTCACAATTGAGAAAGGAGCTGAAGAGCTTTGTCTGACAGCTACAGGGCCAGGTGCAGGAAAATGAGACACTGAGTCATCTCAACAGGCAGCAAGAGGAAAAACTACTGGTACAGGAGGAGGATGGGGATAGCAAGGAGGACATGAGATCTTAGAGAATTACCATACCATCATCCAGGAGGCCTTGACAAACATGAGCCAGTGCTCAAGGAGCAGCTGGCACAACTGCAGGTTGACAATGTGAGGCTAACCTTTCCCCTGCAGTTGGATCAGCATGTCAAGAAGGAGCTGGTCATGAAGATGGGCCAGCTGAAGGAAAACCTGAACAAGCTCAAAGATTTCATAGAGCTGAAAAACTAAGAGGTTCCTGGTCTGCATGAGTAGCAAGGCTAGTGCGTGTTCCACTAGCTTAAGGACATTGTGGCCTATCAACACCATGTGACCACTGACCAGAAGCTGACCTGTGAGACAGATGCACCAACTTCTTCTGTAGATCCAGTCCCTGGACCTAGAGAGCTGAGAAGCCATGGGGGTATTGGCAGCCAAGGAGGCTGAAGACAACATACTGATGCATGGCTCACTAACCAGCCCTTCTTCACACTGAGCTGGAGAAGGAGGTCTTGGGCTCCAAGAGGGGGACAACAGTGTGTCTATAGAGAGCTGCTTCTTGGAGGTCATATCAGAAGACAAGAAGCATGAAGCATGAAGAAGGACTATAATACCTCTACACACAGCATTCCAGAAAGATTGGCACCATTGGAGAGAGGATGCCCTGTATGAACCCCAGAGGGCAGTGCTGAAGGAGATTCAAGAAAAGAAAATGGAGACCATCAGCAGGCTGGCCAGGGATGAGATAGAAATAATGAGGGATCTTCAGGATCTGAAGCTCTGGCTAAGGACTTGCACAGAAAGTAGCAAGGCAAGTTCCTAGAAGTCACCCACAGTGGTGCTGCTGAGCCAACTTCTGGGCCCCAGGGCCAGGAGCAGCATTTTTTTTTCTTTTTTAAATTATATTATTCTTTTTTTATTGTCATAGTATAGTTGTACTTTGGGTGCATTGTGACATTTAAAAATATATCATAGTTGAATTCACCCCTTCCATCATTCTCTTTTGTCCCACCCTCCCATCTGAGAATAGTTTCAATGAGTCTTATTTTTCCACTTTCATACATGAGTACATAATATTTCTACCTTATTTACCTTCCTATTCACTTTCCATATATCATCCTCCTTTCCATTGGTGCCAGACAGGACCTGTTCTGCATTCCTGTTCTTGGTTTCTTTAAAAAAAAAAAAAAAAGAAAGATGACTTTTTTGTTTGTTTATGATAGCTGTACAGGGTATTTCATTGAGACATTTCCATGTTTATATATATTATAACCTGAATTGGTTCATCCCTTCTGTTTTTCTCCTTTCTACTTTAGTCCTCTTCTTGTGGTAATTTCAACAAATTTAAAAACTGTACATTCATTCTTGTTATTTCTGTCTTTTATTTTAAGCATGAAAGATTCCTTTGGTGTGCAGGACTCTGTGTTCAGTCCCCAGTGTCCCAAAACCAAAACAAAGGGAGATAGGCCAGGATTGTGTCCTGCAGCTTGATTACCATCTAGCTTCCCAGCCTGTCTTGAAAGCCAACTAAGTGCATCTGTCAGTGAATTCTTTCCAGAGCTCCCACACTTATCTCTGTCATCCAACTTGCTGGAAGGCTGCTTCCATGTTGAAATTCCTTAGCCTATATTTATGGAAAGGATAATTTAAAAGCTAAGAAACAGCTTTTAGCCTGATTGGGAATCAAATCTGCCTTTTTTTTTTCTGGTATACTTAATGAAAATGATCTAGAGAAATGAAGACTCAGTGGAACTTGAAAGACTTTTTAAAGGTGAAAGATCACATATTATTTGAAAAACACTTTTAAATGTCTGAAATTCTTCCTGTCATACTGTAGTAGGCCAATATGAAAAGAATTTGTCCTCAATAATTGCTAACTAGATATTTAAACATGGCTGAAAATATCAAAGGACTAGGTAGCCAATTTATTTCTTAAACTATTTCATACTTAAGTTGAAAAAATATTCCTAGAAAATGGTACATTACCATGTAGATATCCATTGCTTTATTCCAAAAGCATTTATTATGCCCCTTTTCTGTGCCAGATCCAGGAGTGTTCTGGAGAGGAAAATATTACCCAAAGACTACAGTAGGCACAGGGAGAATCCAGGGAGGAACACATAATGTCTGGGGAGGGGAGGTAGATATATTACTAATAGGAAGAAGTGAAGGAACTTCATTATGAAATAAAAAGAGACAGACCATTTTGGTGGGAGTAGAATGGGATATGCAGTTTTCAGTAAGTTCTTGAAACTAGAAGGCATTTTAGTACTAGAGTCATGGTTTCAGGGCATTGGATTTTGAACAAGCTAGCATTAAGACTTCCCTAGTACCTGATTTAATTTCAGATTTTTCCTTTATATATATATATTGAAGAGTGAACTCAGGGTATCCTACATGCTAAGCATGCACCCTGACTCTGAGCTACACCCCAACTACTAGGAAGATTTTTAAAGAAAGTAGACAAGAGGCAGAAAGACAATTAGAAACTATTATAATTATTTTGAAAATAGTTGCTGAGGGCTGAACTATAAGAATGAAAAAGTAATTGAGAATACAGGATAGAATTGAGAAAAAGTTCAAAAATAAAATCAACAGCATATCTTATTAATCGACCTGATGAGTTGAAAAAATGCTAGATTAACTGGAGCAAAGGGTACATATGACCTTGATTCATTGCACTGTTCACAGAATGATAGTCATGCTACCAAATGAGAAAGAAACACTAATAAAAGTCACTTTTCAAGTGACTTTATCAAATGCTCAAGTAATTTTAACTCATTTGACAATAACTTCCTTGGAAGACAGGCAGTGCTATTACATTTTACAGATGATCAGCTATGGTTCACAAAAGATGTCAACTTCTTCAAATCTACAAGACTAGGAGTAGAGAGATGAGAAATGAAGGTCCATAACATACTTCTAGAGCCATCCTTCCCTGCTACAGCAGACCTAGTTCTCTGGTCAGGGAAAAGCTCTCTCCCTTCCAGGAGATGGTAGCTCCTGCCTCCTTGCCTAGATAACTGTCACCAACCATATGAATTCCTGGTTGTGATTAAGATGCACATTCATGCTATCAGATGTCATCTGAGTGTAAGGAACTGCCGAATAAAGACCTCACCATATGTGGAAAAGAAAGATTTATTGCAGAATGCTGGGCTGTCCCCCTTGAGATCAGGGAGCAGTGGCTTTGATGGAATGGGTAGTGGGCTTTATAGGAGGGACCAAGCCATGGGAGTGGGTGAGAGTCTCTGGTCTCCAATTATCTGTGATCATCAGATGGAACAGGTTGACATGCCTGGCTAGTTTTCTGAGATTTTGCAAGCCAGGAAACAAGCAGGGAAGTTTGGCAAGCAGTCATAAATCAGGGGGTCTGGTTTCTGTGTTAGCCTCAGGACCTTCCACCCACCCTAATAATGCCAAGGACCTAACACTGAGAGTTCCACTAAGATACATGTTATGCCTTCTCTTTTCCTTTTGCCACATAAAGTCCACAAATGAATAGGAATCTCAAGCCCCAGGAGGAAATTAACTCCTGTAATAGCCCGAAGATCTGTCATATCATATGTGTTGAAAAACACTTTATAAATGAAATCTAAGAGACGTGTTTTTCAGGTTTTTTTCATGTGAAAAAATACCTGAGAATAATAATTTATAAGGAATAATGGTTTATTTTGCCTTGTGGTTTCAGTCCATCATTGCTTTGCACCTATGGTTGCCCAGTCCATCATTACAGGAGTGTGTTATGGAGGAGACCTGTTTACCTCATCATAGAAGGGAAGCAAAGAGAATGAAGAAAGAGTTGGGGTCTCACCATCCCCCACATGAGCATGCTCTCATTGACCTTACTTCTTCACAGTAGGCCCTACCTCCTAAAATTCCACCATCACTAATAGCATCACAAGTTGGTGATCAAGCATTCAACATAGAGGTCTTTGTGTGCATTTCAGATACAAGTATAGCAGCCTGTTATGGTCACTGTCAATTACCTATAACCTACAGCTTCAATAAGAACCTCTAAACTGAAAAATTCATAGCCTTTCCTAGGTGACAAAGCTAAAGGAATGCTCAAAAGGTGAATAAAGGAAAAAGAGATGGAAGAAAGAGAAATAGAGATAAAATAAGTGTTGGAATGGGGGGCGTAGGTTTCAAGGGAGGAAATGATAAAGTCTCCTAGTGTGTATATTAATTTCCACTGAATTCAGTCAAATATCAATGGACAACATCAATATTACATAGAAATATAATGGTAAGCACAGTAGCTTTAAATGTTGTCCTGTTCCCATATATAAAGCCAAAGTATACCTCAACTAGTCTAACTTAGGTAACAGCAGCATAATGTTTACTCTGATGAGCATGATACATACTAGTTAGATTTCCTGGTGTCACTGGAGCTTAGTGAAAGGTCATGTGGATTTATTTAGGCCTTTAGTCACCAAACTGAAGCAGTAGACCAATGTAAGGGAACTGCATTTCACTTCTCTATCAACTTGTTTACACTAACATGCGATTTCAGACTTCCTATTACATGTTTCCTCTCATTAGCAAAGGGAGAAATAGACTTGGCATTAGTGAGGTAATACAGGACATTGTTTTCAATCAGATGTAATGAATACCTCATATGAAGGAAAATCACAGGGAAGTGGAAAGGAAAGATAACCACTTCTAACAATTGCATTTTTAAAGTATGTACAGTACCCTTGAATATGTGTTTAAAAGCACAGATTTTTTTGTTTAGTAGGGTGTCACAGAGCCCCAAAGTTCTTACACTGAGAACAATTTATAAAGAATGTTTTTGCTTCTCAGTATTTGTTAGGGAGACCGTTTGATAAAGTATACGGGCATTGTGAGCATATGCACATATGTATCAATAATGATGTTTGTGTTTCACAGCAGAGGATGTAAGACTTACTTTTTAATTAAATAAAAAGAATAGAGATGGGAACATTTTAAAGTCAGAACTGTGGGTCCACCATTTTGAAGACCACAAAAACATCTGATTTTCTGTTCTTGCTGATTCCTTCTGAGTCCAAGTCACTGATGAGGAGAAGTTGTGAAAGGAGTAAGACTATGAGGAAGTGATGTCTTTCATTGAATAATGGATGGATGGACCTGGAATTGCACACTTTCTTTGCTATGGAGCCATTCATTTGATGGGCCCAGGACAGCAGGTTTTCTGACACCTTCCTCCCAGAGCTGACAACATGCAGTGGTAGTCCCTTTCCTCCTCCTCTCCCTTCTTCATGGCATAACTCTTCCTGGGAGCCACTATTTTCAAACATTGGGAGTTCTGCGTGCTTCCAAGATTGTTACAGAAGGTTACACAAAGTTAAGGTATGTATGCGTGGTGGGGTCACATGACATTCCTTCACAGCACAAATGTAGCTTACGCATTTGAATGAGTCACTTAACTGGGACAGAAACTGGCTGCAGTGAAAATATTCATAGGAGAGGCTTTGCATCAAATGTAATGTGTATCCCCAGTGTGCACAAGGTGGAGTGTTCTGTGGTGTAGTAGCAATGCATGGAACGAGGGGCTGGGGTATGGCTCATTGGTATAGTTCATGCTTAGCACTCCTGACACCCAGGGTTCAATCCCCAGCACTAAAAAAGGACAGGAAAGTGCACAATGTGAGATTCTTTCTGCATTTTGAGAGGAAGTTCTCTGGGTTCAAGTATTTAACCTCTCTGAATCTGGTTTAGCCCCTAAAGAATGGAAATACCAACAATGCTGCCACAGGGTTACCAGGAAACTCAAATTAGTCTATGTACAGTGTAAGCTTGCTAAAAGTGGTATTATTGACACTCAAGCTTCAGCTTCCCCAATTTCAAAATGAGTTGAATAAGATGATTTCTAAAGCCCACTCCTGATTCCAGCTTCTATGAGAGCATAGTTTCATGAAGGAGAGGTTTGAGTGATGATTCTTATTGGATGACTCAGACCATTTCTGTTTTTTTTTCTAATTACTCTAAATAATACCTCTATATACTTGCAAATATAGAAATTAGGCCCCTGTGTTTTTAAATCTTCTGTTTTCAACACCTTTCCATAATATTTGTAAATAATAGAGACATCACTTAGAAATCCACATTGCCCATTTCACACTCTACACCACAGCACCCAAGCTATCACTCGGTGTTGACAATGCTCCACAAATAGACTGCAGAGGGGTCAAGAGATCCACCTCCTCTGCTTCAGGAGAGTTGAATGGGCATAGGATGCCAGAGTCCCTGCTCATCCAACTGTGCTGATTTTCAGGATTCTTAATTTCTTTGTGTGCTGTGACACCCAACATTAGAGAACCTTGGGATAGACTGATCAGTTACCAAATGATTTCCACTCATGGTGGCTACACATAAATCACATTGAATAAAGAATTTTGTCTTGAGGATTCAGATGTCTTCCTTCTGGATTTCACTAGTTTATCAGTGATCACTTTGGATTTTAGTAATTGCTATAGAATTAGGTTCGTAGAGCATGTTGACTGCATTTTCATTTGAGTTTAAAAATCCTAATTTGAATTATGACAGACATGCAAAACAAATCATTTTTTAAATTCTTTTTTTTATTATCTTTATATGCTGAGATTGAACTTAGGGCTTCATGCTTGCTAGGTAGGAGTTCTAACACTTGAGCCACCCTAAAATTCTTAAAAAATAGTGCAATCTTGAATTTCAGTAGATTTCTTTTTCAATCCTCGCAATTCAAATAAAAGTATAATTCCTCTTTGCAGCTGAAATTAATTCATATTTACAGGAGTGAGTTAGGAAAAAGAGAATGCCTATAAGAAAATAAAAGTAAGGGGTTATCCTTTCATTTATTTGCTTTTGTTGTTTGACTTTTCTTTTTTTGTGCTAGATATTGAATTCAAGACTTTGAACTTGCTAGGCAAACACTCTGCAACTGAGCTACATCCCATCCCAGGGATTGTTTTTGTTTTCTTTATGTATTGTTTTGTACTATTTTGTTTTTTGAGACAAGATCTTCCTATGTAGCCCAGGCTGGCTTCAAACTCACAATCCTCCTGTCTCAGCCTCTCAAATACTGATAAGTTTTTCTTACAAATAAACATGTGTCAACATTCCTGTGCAAGAGTTGATTTTGTTAAGTCTTTGAATTCAACATTAAAAATTTTCATTTATTTAATTAAATACACTATCTTATCAATATTTTCTGAAAATATTGACTATTTCAGGACTTTCACATTGACAGAATTTTCACATCTTTGGATGTGAAACATGAAATGTTACCATTTAATCTTTTGCAAGGACACTGAACGTGTCTCCACCTCCATCCAGAAATTCTGCTCATGGCTGCTCCTAGACCATATCTTTTCATAGATTCATTTTACATTTGAACTTCTATCTAGACCTCAAACATCTTTTAACATACAATGATCTGCCTTCCTTCACCTTTGACAATGCCAAGAAAAGGAGGTGATTTTTTTTACCATAGATTAAGTATCACATTTATTTAATCTATGTACTTATGTGACCTCTGATCATAGCCACAAACAAACCCCCAAAAAAGGACAAAAAAATTTCCTTATAGCAAAAAATCCAAAATAAAATAAAATTCAACTAATACAGGGTAACACATTTAGCATTTGTTAGCTTCAGGAAGTAACACATATTATATAAATAATTTACATATATGTAAATATATATAACTAAATAATTAATATTGTATATTACATATGCATACATACTAACAGTGAGACAGAGACAGATACAGAGAGAGAGTTGTTAAAGTTTATACTATACTTCAGATTAAAACTTTTGGGTAGGATAAGAACAATAAAAATATAGCATGTTTAAGAAATTTATCAAAGCTGAGAGTCAATAACTTTTATCTGTAGTCCTAGTTACTTGCTAAAATCAGCAGGACTGTGGTTCTAGGTCTGCCAAGGACTAGTGGTGTCACTCAAGCAGTTGATGGCTTGCTTTGCAAGTGTGAAGTCCTAAGTTCCAACCTTATTCTGACCAAAAACAACAAAGAAAATTACCCAAGTTCCCAGAGCTCACAAATTATAGTTCAGGATATGAACATGGGCTGTATGGTTTAAGATTTCTTGCACTTGATCATTATGATACATTGCGTTTTCAATTTTTAAAGTGACAACTGTTTCTTTTTTTTTTCCTTTCTTTTAACTTCATTTACTCATATGCACATACATTGTTTGGGCCATTTCTTCCCCTTGCCTCCCATTCCCTCCCTTTCCCCCCTACTCCCCTCTCTCACAGGCAGAACCTGTTCTGCCCTTTTCTCCAATTTTGTTAAAGAGAAGACATAAGCATAATAAGGAAGACAAATCATTTTTGCTACTTGGGAGAAGGATAGCTATACAGAGAGATTCCTAGCATTGCTTCCATGCACAAGTGTATTACACCTGAATTCATTCACCTCTACCTTACTTCTTCACTACTTCCCGATCACCTTCCCATATTGACTTCTGTCACTTTAAGGTTACTGTATTAGCTCCTCTGCAGTGGGAACATCAAACACTTTCAAGCTTTGGGTTTCCTACCTGTCCCCATTCCTCCCTTATGTGCTCTCCCCTTAGCATGTGATCCAAGTCCAACCACAGAGCTGCATTTGCCCTAGATCTAAAGTTCACATATGAGGGAGAACATACAACTTTTGGTCTTCTGAGCCTGGCTAACCTCACTCATGATGATGTTCTCCAGTTCCATCTATTTACTTGTGAATGATACGATTCCATTCTTCTTCATGGCTGAGTAAAATTCTATTGCATATAAATACCACATTTTCTTAATCTATTTGTCAGTAGTGGGACATCTTGGCTGTTGTCATAACTTGGCTATTGTGAATAGCACTGAAATAAAGAAAGTATACAGGTACCTCTGTAGTAACCTGAGTTGTATTCCTTTGGGTATATCCCTAGGAGTGGGATTCCTGGATCATATAGCAGATCTATGTTTGGTTTTTTGAGATGAGTCCATATTGTTTTCCAGATAGGTTAAATTAGTTTGCTTTCCCACCAGCAGTGTACGAGGGTATATCTTCCTTTTTTTGTTGTTGTTGCTGAAAATCAGACTTTTAAAAAAAATTTTTTATTATTGATTTATTCACACATGCATACATTGTTTGGGTCATTTCTCCCCCCTGCCCCCAATCCCATCCTCTCCCTCCCTCCCCCTTCACTTCCAGGCAGCACTTGTTCTGCCCTTATCTCTAATTTTGTTGAAGAGAAGAAATAAGCATAATAAGGAAGACAAAGTGCTTTTGCTAGTTGAGTTAAGGATAGCTATCTAGAAAGATTCCTAGCATTGCTTTCATGTACAAATGTGTTACAACCCATGTTGATTCACCTCTAAGTGATCTTTAAGCTGGTTCCTGATCCACTTCTCATGTTAACCTCTGTCACTTTAAGGTTTCTGTATTAGTTCCTTTGGAGTGGGGACATCAAACACTTTCACGTTTTGGGTTTTCTACCGTAGCTCCTGTATGTGCTCTCCCCTTGTCATGTGATCCAAGTCCAACCACATTGCTGCATTTGCCCTAGATCTAAAGTCCAAATATGAGGGAGAACATACTATTTTTGGTCGAGAACTATTTCATAAGTGGTAAATTACCTTAAAAATGGATATTTCTTTGTCTTTTTTTTTAATTTAATTTTTTTGAGGGACAAACAACATAATACTTATCTATATGAATCCCAAATCTAAAAATGTTCAAAATGGTAGCTGAAGTATGTTCCCTAAAATCCTTTCATGATTTGGAACAAACAATGCCTATGGTTTCAAAATCTAAACAAATAAAAAAACTTTAAATTTTCAAATATCACATGATTTTTAAGTGTCACAAAATCAGCTGTGAATATCCAATTCCTGACAATTCAGAAATAAGCTGTTGAGAAAGAAAGTTCTAGGAGTGTTACCAAGATTGTACAGGTAGGGGAAGGGAGAGCTGGTAACTGAGCTGACAGAGTATGACTCCAAATCCTATGTTTTCACTTAATATATTACACATTACTGATTTCTTTCCATTTGTCAAGAACAAATAAAACATTCAAAGAGTAAAAATGTGAAAGACCACTTAAACATTGAAGAAGAATTTAAAATGTCATTATATAATTTAATTATTACATGTAAAATTACTATTTCATATTATAGCATATTACATTAAGTATGCTACATAAAAGTGGTTCTATTGAATTATTGCCACTAACACAATACTTCAAGCCTTTGCAAATGCTCCCTACATGAATATAAAGAGAATACATACTCTTAGAATTCCCTGTCTCCCCATGGTGCTTTGCATAAAACAGAAATATTTTTGCAAAAACAAATATTTTTGAAAAAGCAGAAATCCAAATCAGTTTTCTTCATTTTTATTTCATTCATTTTTGATCGAGGAAAGAAGTTAATTGACAAATTGAAAACATAGTCAGTTGAAAATGTGGGCGGTACAGCCACCCATATCCTTTTCCATCTAAATGAGAATGCCTTTGAAAGTAAAAACGGGCATCACTAACAATGACATGCAGATTTTGGTTATGAACTTCAGCCAACCAGATAACAGTCATTAACTATATGCTAAATGTCCCTTCCATAGTAGATGATTTTCAAAAAATAGGCTAGAAGATAAAGCACACTTTTCTTTCTTTTTCTTTATTTTGTTTGTTTCTTTCTTTTTTTTTTTTTCGGCAGTAGTAAGATTTAAAATCCGGGCTTTGTGCTTTCTCGGAAGGTGCTTTGCCATTCGATCCAAGTTTTCAGTATTTTTTCCTCTGGTTATTTTGAGATAGGGTCTTGGTTTTTGTCCAGGTTGGCCTAGACTGTGATCCTTTTATTTTATGCTTCCCACAGTAGTGCCAGTGACAGGTGCACTCCACCACCTCCAGTTTTTTTCTGTTGACATGGTGTCTCATGCACTTTTTTTCCTGGGGATACTGGGAACATGATTGTCATAATCTCAACCTCCCAGTTAACTATGATTACAGATTTGAGCCACAGTGCCTGGCTAAGGCATAGATTTTCTAATCATCAGATAACTTTTATTTGGCTGGTTGCTTGAAGATAGAGTCTTCCAGAGATGTTAGGTAGCTGATTTCAATCAATGACATCGTTTCCAGATCTCCGTTATCTGTCATAGTTTTGAGGACAAATGACAATGACAGCCATTCTTTTGCCAACTGTCAGAAGACCTGAATGTGAGGACAGCTGAACTCACTGTTCTCCCATTCTCATTGTCTGTGGTGAGCATCCTCAGCCCAAAGCAGCATGACATCAGCCTTGAGCACCACCTCCAGAGGATACTGCCGTGCTCAGATCTTTCCACAGTCAAAACTGCCAAACGTAATTCTACTGTTTTCTAAGGTCCCTGATAAACTGAAATATCATTCTCAATATCCCTGAAGAATTCCATGACATTAGCACCTACAGAAAAATTTTCATAAATTCTAAGTGATTAACATTTTATATCTTCATTTCCTGCCAGTTTTTGTTCTCTCCTGAAAATTCTTCCCTGAATTTACTAAGTTATTGTACAATATAATCTTTCTGTGAAATAAAACAATTTCCAGTTTTGCTTTTAAATAACTATTTAGCTCACTCAGTACAGCATGGTCCTAGGAAATAATTGTATTTATCTCAAATGTCAGTCTTTAGTGAGGAGACAAACTTCAGTGGCTTATCCTGTGTGCAATGAATTAGTCTAAGCTGCTAGTATATTGGTTTTTAATTAAAAGAAAGGTTTTCCTGTTTAAGTCAATCTTTCAGTCTCCCACACATCACATACTATAGATATATGTAAACAATGTGTGCGCTCATAAGTTAATAGACATAGTGGTTAATAGACGTAATGAAACAGAATACGGACTCAGAAATGGAACCAAACAAATTTTGTCAATGGATTTTTTTGAGAAAAACACAAAAGTAATTCAATGAAGATAATATTTTCAACAAATGGTGTTGAGCAGTTGGACATAGCAATGTACAAAAATGAACTTAGAGTTAAACTTTATAGCATATATGAAAATTAATTCTAAGTGCATTTTAGACATAAACATAATGTCCAGTATTATACAAGCTGGTAAAATTTAAGAAAAACTCTAGGTGACCTTAGATTTTTAGCTAAAGCCCAAAAGCACAATTTATAAAGGGAAAAATTTTGATGCACTGGATTTCATTAAAATTGTAGCTTTGATACAAAGAAAGACACTAATAGAGTGAAATGATGAGGTACTTTCTGAGAGAAAATATTTACAAATTATCTATATGGCAAAAGACATGTATTTAAGATAGAAAAACATGATATACAATAAAAAGCAAACAATTCTATTATAACATATACAAGAAATATTACAAAAAACATGAGTTTCCAACTCACCAAAAAGGATATATAGATGGAAAATGAAAAGACACTACATATCATTTGTATTATAGAATTCCAAATCAAAAATGTTATTAGGAAATTGCAAACTAAAACATTATTAAGATGCAACTATGCACCTATTAAAATGACCAAATAATTTTTTTTTAAAAATTAATAAAATCAGTATCTGACAAGGACGTGCATGAACAGCAATTCTCACTTGTTGCTGATAGGAGTGCCTTGTGGAATAGCCACTTTGAAAGTCAGTTTTGCAGTCTCTCAAGAAGCTCAGTGTAATCTTAGAATTGAAACAAATAATACAAAAGGATATTTCTCTAAAACATTGGAAAATTATATCCACATAAAAATTTGAACAAAATATTTATGACTACATCATTTATAATCTTTTCAAACTGGAAACAACCAATATCTTCTTCAGTAGATGATTGAGTAAACAAACAGGTTCTTCCAAATAACAAAATATTATTCAGCACTAAAAAGAAGTCATTAAACCACAGAAAGTCATGGGAAGAATCTGAAATTCATACTGTTCTGTGAAAGAAAACAATGTGAGAAGGCTTCATGCTGCATGTTTCCATTAATGCTACATTGTAGAAAGAGCAAGGGTATGGAGATGGAAAACATCAGTGACTACTGGAAATTTAGGAAAGTAAGAGGCTTAACTAGGTAAATACATGATTTTTTTAGGGACCTGAAACTACTGTGCATAGAATTATATGGTGTGTATATGACATTATAAATTGTATAGGCCCCATGGAACTTTATAGAATAAAAGTGAATTTTAACTTATGGAAATAAGTTAAAAATAAGAGCATAAACTCATATTTTCTTAATATATACTAATATTTAGATATATAATAATTATAGATAGGTGTGTAGATAGTATAAATGTGCCCCAACTTTGAGCTGAGAGGGCCTAGAAGCAATGACATCTAGTAAAAATGAGCATATCTAGTACGCAATCTTGGTTTCTGATAACATTCTTGTAAAGAAAAGAATTTGAACCCATTAAGGAAGAAACAAGCTTCATGAAGTTTAAGAAAGTAGAGAAGTATAAAACAAACATAACAACAAAAGAGAAATAGAAAACAACCATACACAATAAGGAAAGTCTATTAAAGGGACTCTTGATGCTGTGAACAAGAATAATCTGAAATACAAAATAAAAATGAAATATTGGAATATAATTTAAATTATGAAACAATATCCATGAGTCCACACTGATATAAATGATTAACTTAGAAAATAAACAGAGAAGAAGAGATATATGTGTAGTATATTAATAGATGCTTGCTATTGATTCTACCCCCAAATAAGTGGGACTTAAGTCCAACTCCTTAGGTGTGTACTGATTATTGTAACTCTCTTCCAAAGAGAAGAGTACAGAAATGAGAGGAAGAAAGGAAGGACCCTAGAGTGGGGAAACCTGACAGACATGGCCTCATCCAGGTAATCAAACGTAGCTTCAACAGCAAGGGGACTTGTTGGTAGTGTGTGCCAAGGACACAGTATGATGAGGATGGCCGTTTGCCTCTGTGACCTTCTTCCAAACGTCAATAAATCTTACTGTGAGAAAAAAATCAGATGAACCCAAACTGAAGGACATATTACAAAATACCCAACCTGTGATCTTGAAAATGTCAAGGTCATAAACAAAAGGAAAAATCTGAGAAACTGTAACAGCAAGGAGGAGCCAGCAGACATGGTGCATCAATGTAATATGGTATTTTGGATGGAATCCTAGTGCTTAAAAAGGACAAATCAAGAAAATCTCGGTAAAGTATGGCCTTTATAGTAATTTATCTTTTTCCTTGAACTCGGGGCAAAGTAGGTGCTGTACTGCTTGAGCCATACCTCCACTCTACTTTGCTTTGATTATTTTGGAGGTAGAATCTCAGGATATATTTGCCTCCAATGGCTTCAACCATGATTCTCCTGAGTGCAGCCTCACACTGACTAGATTATAGGCATAAGCCACTGCCACTGGGCAATGTATGTTAATAATAATATATTTATACTGTTTCTTCTTTGTAGGAAAATGTACGTTAGTAATGCAAGATATTAAAAACTGAGGAATGTAGGTGTAGGGTACATGGGATCGTTCTGTACTTCCTGTGCTACTTTACTATAAATCTAAAACAACTCTTCAAATAAAAGGTTATTTTTGAAAATGCATGTGTTGCTCTTGGAGAAATGTCACAACTTACTTCAAAGAGGGTCAGAAGATTTAGAAAAGCAGGTTATTTCCCATGTAGAAACTTGAAGAATTAAAGTGACTTTTCATTGTGGTGATAGGAAGGCTGGGGCAAGTGACAGCATTTCAAGTCCTCACAGATTTCTCAGTGAATTTTAGGGATGAGCACAGATGAACATGAGGATCTCCATCCTCTGAGTTATTTTTGTCTACATATATACTCATACAAGAGGATCAATTTTATTTTTGTTCTTCTAATAAAACAGTTAAAAAATTTTTCAAACCAAGGTTTCAAAACAGTTTCTCAGTCTTTGACATGTAATTCCCTCCCCACCATCTGTCATATGTTTTCCCTAATGAAAAACTTCAGTAAATTTTAAATGACTAAAAATATTCTCTACTGATCATCCTAACTTTTATGACTGCATTGATTCACCCTTACCCACAATTTTGCTTTCCATGGTTAGTTACTTGTGGCTACTCTTTGCTTGAAAATATTAATTAGACAATTTCAGAAATAAACAATTTGAAAGTTTTTAATTGTGCACCATTCTGACCTGGTAATTAAATCTTGTACAACCCCCTTCTGTCCTACCCAGAACATGAGTCATCCCTTTGCCCTGCATATCTATCTGTAAAAACTACATTGCCCCCCTCACCACACACACTAGTTATTTAGTAACCATCATGGCTATCAGATTGACTGTGGAGGTACAGCTGTGTGTGTTCATATAGCTTTTATTTTACTTAATAATGACTAGAAAGGACAGGAGCAGTGAAGTTGGGAATTCAGACAGTTATAGAAGTGAGAAAATGCTTTCTTTAAATTTGCAGGTGAAAGTTCTAAATAAAGAAAGGAAAAATGTATGCTGAGGTTGCTAAGATCTAAGGTGATAACAACCCTCCATGCATGAAATGGTGAAGAAGAAACAAATTTGTACTACTTTTGTTGCTGTCTAAAACTACAGTTAAAGCCACAGTGCACATGAGCTTAGGAATTAACTCTGGGGCTTCAAATGTATCCCCTGAAAGTTAGAACTATTTTATTTATTTTTTAAATAAACTTTTTGTACTAGCATATATTAATTTTACTTAGACTTTCATTGTGACATTTTCCAAATAAGACTATTGTATTTCAAAGTTAATTCAAGTACTTTCTTGCAGTGAGAATTGTTCTCTTCCTTCTAGTTAGTGACAAACAAAGAGATACTGAGGACTTTGCAATCCCAAAGCTAGAGATGATTAATTGAAGATGATAAAGCCTTCTTGCAATGTTTTTTAACTTACATTTATTAAGCAATCCCCAGATCTGAAAATATGATCCATAATAAAGACTCAAATATGAGCAATGCATAATTAATGCATCTAGGAAGAGTGAAACATGTGCAAACACAGAAAAGGAGCACAGAATAGAGTTGTGAGGTGATGTACAGGTATTACTTGAGGACAAACACCGCTTTAGCAACATCAGAAAAAATGGCAGTTACTAATCTGGCTGGAGAGTAAATTTATTTTCTAAAATAAATTCATATTTTGAAAGAAGAATGGAGAAAGGAGAAGATGCAATAAAGCAAGTAAGTATGCTGAAGAGCAAGCTTGAAGAGGCTCACAACTGTGTACAAAATTATGGAGGGTAGCTGATGTCTAAGTTTGCTGGGACTACCATGGCAAACTTAGCATAAGATGGTGATTTCAATTTAATTAAATTTCTCATCACTCTGGAAGCAAAAAGGCCAAGGTCATGGTGTTGGAAAAGTTGGGCTCATCTGAGGTCTTTCTTCTTATCTTGTAGATATCTGTCTTCTCCCCATGTCCTAATGTCTTCCCTCTGAGTGTGTCTGTGTCCAGAACTCCTCTTCTTACAAAGACACCAGTCACCTTGAATTAGGCTCACCCATCAGCCCATTTTATCTGTGTGGAGAATCTGTCTCCAAACAGAGTTACATCTTGAAGTACTTAAGTACTTCAAAATATTAATTTTGTAAGATCACAGTTCAGTCCTAAGAAGTTAGATGTAGAATTAGACAGGCAATAAAGTACTGTTAAGTGTTTTCAACTCAGACACAATGCTTCACAATGGCATAGAGGATTAAACAGAGATCAGAAAATCTTATGCAGTTTTGCTGTATAGTAAAAGGCAGTACATAACCAGGAACTGAAGTAATGAAGTAGGGTAAAGATGAGATGTATCTTAATAGCTGAATAATTATGACTTGATAATTCATTAGATGTGGGTGGAATTTAAGAGAGGCAACCATGAAAATGCCATCAAGACTAATGTTTCCAAAAAAAAATTAGGATTTAGGGAAAGGAAGGATTGGGGTTTTCTAAACATTGAGTTGCAAACCCTAGTTTTCAGCTTGATGACAATTCTTCAATATGAAGTATTTTTCTTACTATTTAATATTTCCTTTGTGTAGCAGTGAGAAATCTGAAGATGAAGCTCACTGTAATTTAACAGCTCTGTTTGGGACAGGAAGCTTTTTAAGGTAATTTTCATGGCATACTATGGATATTTCTGCTGAATGGAAATCAACAATAGCTGCTAAATTATCATCGCAAAGATACTTGGTTATTATTTCTTATGGAGTTCACTTCCTAGAGGAGTATGGAATGTTTATTCAAATGCAAAGTGTTGTTTTTGCTATTTCTGCTACTTCAGGGGATATGCTTCCACTAGTTATCCACTACAGGAGAAAACAACAGGATGGCTGAGTTGTTAACCCTTTAACATAGACAGGACAACTTGTATCTCCAAAGTACAGACTACAGTTGCATGACATATGGAATTGAACAAATATACACTTCTCAATACAGCTGCTGGTTATCAGTTTTGTTTTTTATTCAGTGATTAGTTTATTTGTATTAAGTATGTTTAAAAAAGAATCCAGTTAATGCTGGGTGTGGTGGTACATTTTTATAATCTGTGCCTCAAGGTTTATGTTCAACAGATGGTTCTTGTTCTCTTGTAAAAATAAGGCACAGTGTCATTCTGCCTTAGCCCTTTCACTCACAAAGTTGCAAACTATAGTTTTATAAATAGAGTCACTGAGGGCATGACAGACTGAAAGCAACTGCTCTAAAAATGTGGAGAAACAGAGCAGGGCAGATCCTGATTTCCACAATCATGATTTTAGATTAGATTGTCTCTACTGACTTCTTCTCATAGACTTTGAGTGAACCAAATGCTGAACTTTACCTGAGAGCTGCAAAAATTGGTGATTCAGATAAACTTATGATAAACTGATTTAAAATTTTTCTTTAAGAAGAAAAACTACAACTACTTATTTGAAACAAAGATGAAGTCTAACTTTCCAAATTTCCTTCTCATAAGTTGCTTCCCAAGTACATGGTTAAAGCTGTGACTGACATTTTTCTCATAATGAATTGTCTTAGGACACATTTACAGTGTTAAGTAAATACATGGAGGAAGTCATCTTGAACTTTAAGAGACTTATTTTCAGTGTGCCCCTCCCAAGGTCCCATTGTCAAACACAAATCAGCAGACAGAGTGCTCCATTATTTCAAAATGTAATATTACTCATGAAAAGTGTTTTGCTCAAGATTGTGTAGGTGTTGTACATATTCCTCAAGTTTATATTCATGACTTTGATCTATGTTCTAAAGAAAAGTAAGTAACACAAAATAACCATATCCAGTTTTATTATTCTGAGATAAGTGCTGGCATTAGTGCCAAGTGCCATTTTGTACTTTTCCCTGTATTGTTCTAATTTACCCTGCACCACAAATCATTGAGAAGATAGGAAGGAAGGAAGGAAGGAAGGAGAGACAGAACAAGAGAGAGAAAAAGGTAAAATCTTGACATTACACACCTGCTGTTTGTTGATCAATAACAGATGGACTCCAACTTACTGGAGTATATGTCAGGTTCCTGGTTAATATAGCTAATGGGCAGAATTGTGCAGTGAGAATTATCGAATTGTTCTTTATGTTAGTCCATATGTGACCTAGATTATTGAATAAGTTAATTACTCAATTATTAATTGTGATTAAAACTATCAAGTGATTTCTTCTTAATTGAATACTATTGAGTGTAATTTGTTCAGAGTAAGAACATTCTATAAATATTAATAGATAATTAGTATTTTTAATATGAAATTATATGTCAAGTAATTAAGTGAAATGTAGAGTACAGTTGGCATATTTCCCAAGCAACATTGATAACTTCATAAACAGAAATTTTCTTATTTCCTATTTTAAGAGTTGGAATAGTATGAGGGTTTTTGTTTCTATTTTTCTATATCTTCTAATACCAAATAAATGCACTGCTTAACAATTATAAAATGCTTTGAGTGCTCCTAAGAATTTGGTTGGAAAATTGATTCATATGATATATTATTTGTACTAAGAAGTAACTTAACCCCAAACACCTTTTCTGTTGGCTTAGGATAATTTTTACATGTCTGAAAGTTCTTTTTGACATAATTTTCATATATTAAAGCATATTCTTGAGTACTCACTTTTTACATATTTCATGCACCCCAAATTTGAAAGCTGATAAAAACTGGCATGCTTGAGAATATTCAAGAAATAAAAATGTTTTAAATATAAGCCTTTTAAATTTCATGAACATTTTACTAGGCAATAATACACACTTATAAGTATTGATGAAACACTGAATGTTCCTTTTTATACAATATAAAACATGTCCAAATCCAACTCAGTCATGAGAGATCAGTGTTAAGATTGGAGGTTTAGTGTTTTATACTTGTTTTAAACTATTCAAATGCAAATGTGATATTTAATATTTGTCACCATGCTCTTAGAAAAGTAAGTCCTAAATTATGGAATTAAAAGAATGGAGAAAATTTAGGCATAAAAGGAAGAAAAAATATCAAAAATAATATAAAATAAAAAATCTAAGAAACATATGCTTGAAAAATTAAAACAAAGATTAAATAAGTTTTATATTTTCATCATTAAAAATCATTATCTCATCCCATCATTTTCAGCCTTAGATAATCCCTTGCCTACTATCTGTTTTTACTGATTTACCTATTTTGGACACTTCATAAAAATGTTATTGTGTAAGATGCCCTTTGTGACTCAGTTTTTGTTCTTAAGAGAATTTTGCAACATGCAACAGTACTTCATTTCTTTTTATACATGAATGCTGTAACATTATACTTATCCAGTTATCAATTAATAGCCACTTGCATTGGTTCTACTTTTTGTTGTTATGAATATATTCAAATCATTGTATGAACCCATTTTTCTTGTGTATATATCTAGGAGTAAGAGTGATGAATCATATGGTAAAAAGCGAAGCTTAACAACGTGAGAAACTGCCAGAAGTTTTCTAAAATGGCTACACCAATCTAGGATCCCATCTATGGTATGAGATTTCCAATTTCTCCACATCCTCTCCAGTATTTGTTATTGTTTGACTTTTTACATCATGGTGTTCTAGTAGATATAATGAAGTATCTGATGTGGCTTTGGTGGTAATTTTCTTAATTAATTTTCATAATTAATCATTATATTCAACACTTTTTTTCTGTGCTTGCAGGCTATTTGTATATCTTATTCAGAGAAATATCTATTCAGGTCCTGTATCTTATTTTGTATTATTGAATTGTAGGAGCCATAGTAAGGTTTCATAGTTTTAAAAGGATGACATATAGAGGAGATAGAATCAGCACTAAATAAAAAGACAATAAAGAAAATCTTCAAAATTCAAAGCATAAAAAAATAATTTTTAATCTTACCATTGTAGTACTATGTGACAATGTTGAAGTTTACCTGAGGCTTAGGCTTCACCCCAAATAAGAATGGTTAAGAAAATTCACTGATGCGTTTGATCAAATCACCAAAGCCATTCTTACTGTATGAATATTCCAAAGAAGACTTGCTTCCAACTTTTTTTTTCCACAACTAATTCTCTTGTCTGCTGGCTTTTCTAAAATCCATGCACTGTTCTTTTGTTTGAGATCTTCCTTAATGAATGTTTTCCGTATTGCACTAGTCTGCTTTTGGTTAAATTTGAATACTATTAATAAAACAATGAATAAAAACATAATTAATAAACAAATTGGGCTTGGAGGTATTTATAGTAGATGCAAATAAGCTTACTAATTCTGATCAAGTTTGGCAGAGAATGAAAAAAGTACTAAATCCAGATACTGTTAGAAAAATTCAAGTTATATCATGTACACAAAAAATTTAAAGATAAATGCCAGAAAAAATGTAAGCATGATTGATGTTCAGGTCAGTAAAATTAGTAAAATTAAAATATTTAATAACAGTAGCCTTATTTATTTAAAGACAAGAACACTTCAGAGTTTTTTAATTTAAAGAAGCCTAGTAATTTGAGACCATTAATATTCCAAAGTAAGATTTCCAAATGTGTACTTATCATAATCACAGTAAGGGTAAAATTCGTAATGTACACTTGAAAAGATTTACCAAAATTAAAATGACTATTAGAGATAAAACATCGAAAGATGCATATCAAATAAATGCCAAGGAAAATCTGTTTCTGTAAATAAAGTAAAAGATTACTCTATAGAGCATACCAAAATCATCATTAGAGTTCAAATGAGCCTGTAAGTTCACAATTAATATTTAACTTGAACAGAATATTATTATAGGAATTTTTTCTTCCTCAGAATTATTACTTTTACAATACAAAAATATTATTGCATATATTTTAAGACAAAACCATAAAGACATAATTGTTTACTGAAGAAATAAAAATATCACTGAAAATCTAAAAGACATAACTTGAATGTGTCCAAAGGATTGCAAATTTCTCTTTAGATTCTTCTTATCAAAATTATTTAAAGCTCCTTTCAGAAAAAGACAGATGTTCTTTTAAAAAATAAATATAACCAGAAGGTTTATTCATTGATCTTCATGAAGAGTTGGTGTTTAAGTAATAAGGTCTCTTAAAAGTAAATTTTGAGAAATTTGCCATAATCTTTAAAGGCAACATCAAGAAAGTGGCTGAAATTTTAGCAAATAAATCAGTGTGGTTTGAGGATGTTTGAGCTTTACCAATTCAGGTATTTTTAACAAACATTTTGAAACTGAGTGAAACCAATTCTTCTCTCATGTGCTCATTTTATGAAACATTTCACAATTAAGCTTAACTATCATACAATTTTGTAGTATGCAAAGCTAACTATATCTTTCATAATTTTGTGGAACATGAATTGCTCTGTCATTCTATCAATGAACTATTAGTGAAATTCCTTATAGAAGGTATAATGTTAGATGCTACACTAAACACAAAGGATTATTAGATACTTTTGACATGACATAATTTGAATTATAGGAAGATGAATGTACATTCACATTGGATGCAATGTTATGAACCAAACAGACATTAGAAACTAAACTTTTTAAAGAATATGAGCACTTCTGATTAAATGCATGAATGGTAAGAATTGGTTTCTGAAACAAATGAATAAGGTAAACATGGATGATAAGAATAAAATTGACACAATGTATGCTTGATTATTTTTTGCACTCTGTCTAATTTCAAGATACTACTTTCAGTGGTAAAAATCACTGAAATTATAAAGCATAACATGTACTTATGGGAGGGGAGATTAATTTGTTTCAACGCTAACTGTATGCCAAGGGTCTTCAGAGAAGTAGACTGATGAAATTTTCATACTCCAAGGCTGGGTGAAGCTGGCAGTTATAAAGGATTAGCTCATTATTCACGCTGGGTGGAGAAGAGGGTTGTTCTGATTAACTATGTCTGTGAACCTGTCAACATGACTGCGAAAAGGGTAGCCAGATGTTTGCTCAAACATTATCCTGGTGTTTCTGTGATGGTGCTTTTGAGTTAACATTTATATCAATTGACTACACAAAGCTGATTGACCTAAACCCAAGACTAATTTCCATAGATCGAAAGTCAGAGAAGATGTATGGGAATGGACAGTGCAGCTATGGATCACTATCAGAAGGAACATGAAGTCAGATCAGAATTTCTAACATTGGGGTGCTTTGACTGGAACATGTACCAAAAGGTGGCCCATGTTGCATAAATTGGTACTGCCTTGACTTAATGTATAAGAAGGGAAACAAAGGCTTAGTGAGAGTGTAGTGTTAAAGTGAATTTGTCATTTAAAACCTACTCATTCACCCTGGGAGGGTCCATAATACCTTCAGCCACAATTATGAGAAATAAAGAGGATAAGGTAGCTCCAAAATACTTGGAGAGGTCTATAATCACAGTTCTTTGTAAGGCAAGACCTTAATGCTGCAGGGGCTGAGTGGTAGCACAGAAAGGACAGAATGGACATGGCAACCAAATAATCTGACTTGCATAGAAATGCAGTGATGGCCAGGTGACATTTGTATTCCTAGAAGTGAAGAGGTCTATCTGTAGAAGCAGAAAATTTGCAGGTCAAATGAGTAAAACTGAATCATAGAAAAAGAGTCACAGTCTCTAACTTCTTTTTTTAGACAAAGTCTCACTACTTACCCCAGGCTGACCTTGAACTTGCAATCCTGCTCCCTCAGTCTCCCAGATGATGGGATTACATGCACCACCACATTTTCAAATGTCAGGCTCTTATATTAACTCACAGATTTTACTCAGTTTAAAGACCCAGAAATCATTGAGTGAAAGAGTCTTTTCCTGGGGGCAGAAAGGACTCATCTGTAATTTACACTACTGAAAAGGCAGAGATAGGCAAGATGACATTTTGAGACCATGCTTGGCAAAAAGTTAGTGGTACTCCATCTCAATCAATAGGTTCAACATGGTGGGGTGGACCTGTTGTCCCAGCTATGTGGGAAGCTGTAGGTAGGAAGATCATGGTCTGGATCTGGCCCCAAGCAAAAGTGAGACCATACCTGAAAAATAACTAAACCAAAAAGGGCTGAGAGCATGGCTCAAGTGGTAGAGTACCTGACTAGAAAGCATGAGGCCCTGAGTTCAAACTACTGGAAAAAAATAAGAAAAAAGGAAGGAAGGAAGGAAGAAAAAAAAAAGAAAAAAAGCTGGGTATTCTTGAAAAAGGACCTCAAATTAATTTTTCTGGAGTCCTCCTTACACACTCAAAACCTTTTGTGCCTGGAATCAATGCTAGGAATCTCTCTGTGTAGCTATCTTTATCTCAAGCTAGCAAAAGCACGATGTGTTTTTTATTATCTCTTATGGTTTCTCTTCAACAAAATTGGAGAATTTGGCCGAATAGGTTCTGCCTAGAAGCAAGTGGGGTGGGGGGAAAAGGGAGGGGGTGGGAGGCAGGGGGGAGAGATGGTCAAAACAATGTATGCACATGTGAATAAACAAATAAACAATAAAAATATTTGCATATACACAGAAAAAAATTAAGTTTTCTAAATAACTGTTAAAAAAAACCAAAATCTTTTGCAAAGGTAATTGTTCATTGGAGAAAAGGAAATATTTAGTTCTTTAGATGACTAATGGGTATTAGTTTTCTTCGTTTTTTTCAAGTGTTGGTATAAAACTTAGGGCCTTGCACATGCCAAGGAAGTGCTTTACTACTGAGCAACACCCCAGGCCACTGGGTAATGAGTTTGAAATAGTACTATTTGCAAGAGGTCCAAATTATCCCTATGGGCCATGAGTCAGAGGAAGCGCTTATGGAGATCTGAATACCAAGAGATACTAATCTCAGATCCATCTCACCTTGGGATCTGTGATTCCTTGGACCCAACTGGTGGTTATTTTCTCAGTTGTCTAAAGCATAATTGGAATGGAATGTACAAACTCAAGCTACTGGCAGAATCCCCACCTTGGTTTACCTGACCAATGGAGTAAGATCTATTCTGGCTACAAAGGTCAAGTGGGCCTATACTTGTCTCTACAAAAAGCAATATCATATTCCTAGAGGGATTCTAGGGATTGTGCCACCACTGGTACGTCAAAGAATCAAATGTTATGATTTTGATCACATCCCTATTCAACTTGCATACTGCATGATTAGAAAAATTCTGGCCAGAAAATTTGGGGGAGAGATACTTGAGTGGGCATAAATGAGTACAAATTTTTCTGGTATAATTTTACTTTCATATTTTCATCAAACATCTTGCAATATGCTACATGCCAGAGTACTTATTTGCAACAGATAGAGGCTTCCAGGGAGACCCAGGAAAAGTATCATGTCAGGCTGTTGCATTCTCACAGCATTATTTAAATAACTGATATCCCACTACTGAATTGATTAAGGACTTCAAGAAATTTATTGGAGTTCCTAATGGGATAGTAAAACTAGCAACATAATATTAAACAGAACAAGAATCAATTAAATGGGATTAATGAATGGTAGAAGACAGTTATTTGTTTAACTATGTAAATATAAACATGTAAATAGGAATTTAAGGAACTTTTTCTATCTTAAGTTATCTATAATTTATAACTATTAGATTCTGCTTTAATAAATAAACAAATGAAACATTTATTTTTTACCCTATGTAAAACCTCCTAACTTTAAAACTCTTAGAATATTCTTATTTTCATGACAATATAGTTATTTACATAAGTTCATTAAGAATCTGTCTTCCTTGTAATAGGACATATTGTCAATACTGATAATATAATTGGAGATTTCTCTGGAATGTCACATTTTAAGGAGTAAAGTTGACTTTACACAGCTAGTGCCTGTGAAACCTTTATGCAATGACTGGCTTGCTATCTGACTTACAGACTTTCCAGCCTTATAAGTGACTGGGTAAGGTCACTTCCTGGCATAACCAGGAGCCTTAGGTAATGTAAATCTAAAAAACAGAACACTGCATCCAAATCTATAAATACTGCAACTGAAATTTGCTGATGTGCACTTGAAATGGCTTCCTACCTCCCATGGTTTTGGAATGTCCAATTTGAGATTTCTTATAAAAACAACAGCAAGGAAAATTTAAAAGACCTAAAAAGTCAATTACTTTTCTTTCTAAACTTAATGTAAACAGCCACATCAAATTTAATGAAACTAGATTGATTTTGCAAACTAGAATCATCTTGATTTGATTTTCTTTGATCAAGATAGGAGTGAAAATAGAGAAAAACTGTATGTTTCAAAAGAACATTTTTGGGTCTGGGGACCTAAAGGACAGATGAGTAAATCAGTATCCCATCCTCCATGGAGAGCACAATGATTCCTGCATCCTGAGAAGGAGTTATAAATCTGCATTCCTGCATCCTGAGGAGGAGATACATGGTCTCATAAATCTGCCATGGGGCTGAAAAACAGAAAACTCTCAAGGTTGTTCCCACTATAAGAAGCAAACAGACAAATTCATTGAAGATGCCTGTGTGCATGAATCCACAGCCAATGGAAACAACCCACCTAACCCTTATCCGAACCTAGAGTTAAAGTGTCCATAAAAAGCCCCAGCCTTCACCTGAGCAAGGAACCACTGGTTTCCCAGGCTCCACTGCACTCCTCTAGTTGTAGCTTTTCCTTTCTCTAATAAATCCTACTTTGTATGCTGATCTTGTTGTCCTACAAGTCAATCAGTTGCCTCATGAGGCAATTCTTTGGACTGTGAAAGCAAGAACTCTCTAGACACCAGCCAGCAACAACAATGTAACTCACCCTGAGGGATATCAGAGTCTAGTCCTGCTCAGTGTTATGACGGTTTTATTATTTACCTATAAGTTGGACTGAATCCTAACATCTTGTACATTTTGTCAGTTTGTAGCAAATTTTGAATTCTTCTGTTTCCTAGAATATCATGCTTCAACCCTCCCTAAGGAGCCTTTCCAATGTTTCTTTCACATCCTTGGCTTGGCATGACTGAGTAATGACATGTACAAAAGAACATTAGAAAAGAAGAGAGAAACAGTCTTTGCTTCCCATATGAAAAATCTGAGTGAAGACTCAAAATGGTTGTTCTTAGCTGGGCTCTTTACACTTTTTGAGCTCGGAATGCAGTTGGTCATGTAGTCTAACAATCCTTAATCATTACCGATAAGGGCTCTGGGTGTGTTCATTACCCAAAATATGATGAAAATGTGTGCCATTTACTATTTTAAAACATTGAGATGTTTTCTAGGCCTACCCAAAACACAGGAACAATAAATAGATGAGTTTCAGGATTTCCATTTGCAATACATGTGCTCCAGTTTTCTCTCTCTCTCCCCTTTTAAAGAGTTTGCCGCTTCTTAACATCTCAAATTAGTAGGCAGGTACAGATACCTCCTTTCTCTCCTCCCCAGTTTTTTTTAAGGTAAAGTTAACATGTAAAAGGGGAAGGAAATGGCTGTCCATCTTGTTGCCCTGATTTTGTTTGTAAATGAGGGATGAGGGTGTTTTTACAGCTTCCCAGTTTTCAGGTAAAAATCATAGGTATTTGACATCTATACCTGAAAAGCATTTCAAGGTAACTCACAACATGGAAGTTTTACCAAGGATTTATTTTAGTATAACAGGATACATTTGGAAGATGAACAGAAAAACATTTTCTGCTCTCCACCCAGGAAATGGGGATAAAGACTCAAAGTAGTGGTCCTTATCAGCTGGTAGAATACATGGAGTCGTGTCATCTATCACACTGTGATCATTAAGACAATGGAGCTGGGTAACTAAAATGAATGCCAAAACATGCAGGTGTCATCTAGTCATATCCAAAACACTGGGTAAATAGGTTTGGTTTAAGACTTTCCCTTTGCCAGATATGCCTTTCATTCTTTCTGTCCCTATATCCATTCAAGGAGCACTGTGCCTTATTAACAAAAGGAAGGCAGATGCAGATAGCCCCTTGAAGCCTGCCTTTTCCTGGGATGGGAGGGCCTGAGCTGCTCCAGCTTTTTCAGATTTTACTCCCTTGTTCCAATGTCTCAGTCTGGCCCTTTTAATATTTATTAAAATAATATAATTTCCCTGGTTCTTTATCTGTCTATCTTCTCTAAGTTTTACAGTTTTTACTTCCTACTTTAGCTTTCTGAGCATGACCCTTTAAATATTTATTACTTTTAGGTTCCTGTTGTCTCATCTATCTATCACTCCACTTGGGAGAAAACAGATGCTTAGCACTGGGAGGTACAAATTCAGCTGATCTGTTATGGGGGAGGCCCCCTCTTTAAGGTGACTCCTTTTATGGCATCCTAATAAATCTTTACTTTCTCCTACTTTACCTTTTTTAGTGAATTTTTTTCACCAACTTCAGGCCATAAAATCTATTACAGCACTAACATCAAAAACATCAATAAGATTTATTTTTCCTTCTCATTAAAGCTGTAAATGTCTCTCTCCTCATTTTTGTTAAGTTCATAAATAAATCTTGTCAATTCAGGAGTTCCTCACTGATAAATAACTCCCACTTATATATATAAATAAAACCTGCCTTCTCTCCTGCTGATTTCTCAGTTTTCACTTAATTTGCAGGCCTCAGAAAAGGCTCAAAATGGTGGCTCAGTATCTGTGTTCCTGGGATGGGGACTGCATGTCATCATAAGTCCAGCAACCCTAATCATTGAGGCCAGATAGATAGATGAGGAGAAATAGAAATTTTATTTTTTAAAAAATATTTAAATGACCAGACTCAGACTTTAAAACAAGGAAGTAAAAACTAAAAAGCCAGAACAATTATCCCCTCCTATCTCCTTTCAGATGGTAAGTTACAGGAATAAGTAGAGCTGTATCAGAAGCTCATTTTCTTTTTTTTTTCATTTTTCTTTTATTATTCATATGTGCATACAAGGCTTGGTACATTTCTCCCCCCTGCCCCACCCCCTCCCTTACCACCCACTCCACCCCCTCCCGCTCCCCCCCAATACCCAGCAGAAACTATTTTGCCCTTATTTCTAATTTTGTTGTAGAGAGTATAAGCAATAATAAGAAGGAACAAGGGTTTTTGCTGGTTGAGATAAGGATAGCTATACAGGGCATTGACTCACATTGATTTCCTGTGCGTGGGTGTTACCTTCTAGGTTAATTCTTTTTGATCTAACCTTTTCTCTAGTTCCTGGTCCCCTTTTCCTATTGGCCTCAGTTGCTTTAAGGTATCTGCTTTAGTTTCTCTGCGTTAAGGGCAACAAATAAATGCTAGCTAGTTTTTTAGGTGTCTTATCTATCCTCACCCCTCCCTTGTGTGCTCTCGCTTTTATCATGTGCTCATAGTCCAATCCCATTGTTGTGCTTGCCCTTGATCTAATGTCCACATATGAGGGAGAACATATGATTTTTGGTTTTTTGAGCCAGGCTAACCTCACTCAGAATGATGTTCTCCAATTCCATCCATTTACCAGCGAATGATAACATTTCGTTCTTCTTCATGGCTGCATAAAATTCCATTGTGTATAGATACCACATTTTCTTAATCCATTCATCAGTGCTGGGGCATCTTGGCTGTTTCCATAACTTGGCTATTGTGAATAGTGCCAAAATAAACATGGATGTGCAGGTGCCTCTGGAGTAACAGTCTTTTGGGTATATCCCCAAGAGTGGTATTGTTGGATCAAATGGTAGATCGATGTCCAGCTTTTTAAGTAGCCTCCAAATTTTTTTCCAGAGTGGTTGTACTAGTCTACATTCCCACCAACAGTGTAAGAGGGTTCCTTTTTCCCGCATCCTCGCCAACACCTGTTGTTGGTGGTGTTGCTGATGATGGCTATTCTAACAGGGGTGAGGTGAAATCTTAGCGTGGTTTTAATTTGCATTTCTTTTATTGCAGAAGCTCATTTTCTTTTCAACAAGCCACTGTTTTGTTTTGTTTTTTCCTAGTGTCTCTTCATATAGCCCAGCATGGCCTCAAGCTCACAGTCTCTTGCTTCTGCTTCCCTTGTGTTGAGACTACAAGCAAAAATCATCATGCCTGGTTCTTCAGTCCACTTTTTAGACTAATATCTGTTTATGGATTTAAGAAGGTTTGATTATAAATTTAAGTGTGTTTATGTTATCCTATAGGAAAATCAGTACTGCACTTTTAACACATGATACCAGGTTATCGTTCTGATTCTGTGAGGGACCTGTGACTTTCATTGTCTGGGAGGTTTTTCCCACCTCTGCAGTTGGAGGGAACTGCAGAAAATGCAAATAGATTTTACATATTCATAATCAAAGCACTCCCCCAACTCCCATGCCTGAAAAAACCAGTCTTTTGTCTGTTTGCAAATTCATTTCTCTATTTCTTACCCATAAATCTCACTTCTCAGTTTCTTCTTTGAACTAATTTTCACATATTACATATTTCTTCATTATTGTTTAAATAAAATCTTGAGCACATGTTTATTTTATATCTATTTAAGAGTCATTACTTTATCTTTTGGCAGAATTATCCCTCAGAAATAAAATTATAGAGTGAAAATACTATTTTAAAATATGACTACAATAATAAAACTAGAAAAAACTTAGAAACACCATAATTAATTTATCATTTAATTATTTAATTCAGTTTATTAACCTGAACCATACTGAAACAGGTTTTCCCACCTTCCCCAAGCCAAGTGATGCCATAGCTACAAATAAATACAAATTCTTGACTCCAAGTCCAGTGTTACCCCTAGTTATAACAAACTGATGTATTATGAAATAATTCCTTGAATGGATCTGTCCTATGTTTAAAAACATAATGATAAACTGCCTATTCTCACCTAAGTAGAAAGTATTCTACTTTTAGAGAGTTTTACTCAATTATTTTCTATAAATATTTCTTAGAAAGGAGGAAGAGTTACAAAATTATTTACATCAATGTTTGCAATTATATAAAAATATGATTACATATAAGGATATACATTTTATTAATTCTACAAAAAACACTTCATGTTAGCACGGGGGGGGGGGGTAAACTAACCAAAAAGAGATGATGTACTCAATTGTCACTTGAAGCATCTGTGTAAGTCATGTGATGAAAAATTTACTCTAAGGAGTAAATGTAGATTTTTCCCTCTACAATCATAATTTAGTTATATAGAAAGAACAATTTTCCTTCAATGGAAAACTGTATTGTACAGAGCCCATCCTTCAGGTTTATCAGATTTTTATCTTTTCATAACCTTGATTGATTTTTACAAAGCTTTGCATTCCAGTATACAAAGGTGTGCAAATTGTGTCTTGCCTGACAAAGACATTAATCAACTTCCTCTACTTGGGGAAGAACAATTTCAGTCCATTTTCATTTTGTCTTAAAATTATTTTACATCATAAATTTGTGCTGCTTTTACTTTTCTATTGAATGGGATATATCTGCATGGTTATCTCAAATTCTTAAACAAGTTTCTGACTTTACCTTTTTCTGAAAAATGTCTTTTGACTGTTACTCACTCCAAGGCTCTGTGAAAATTATATTAGGTAATGTGTATTCTTGGCATATCATGTATTGTATATGCCAGATGTATGTTTTGTAATTTTAAATTCCTGTCTTACAATGAATTGAGCATACATGTCTCCCTGCTAATATTAAATCAATAAAAATGTTGCTCATGAATGAGCAGTAGATAACATTATTTTTTCATTTAATTTTACCACATTCTCTCTTAGCCTGTCAGTTTATCAAATACAAGTAATATGTTGTTTCTTTCTACTGTTTTAGATTTATATGTTATAAATTTTAACAAGAAGCTGTACTGATGATTATCAGAGAAGGGAGTAAAATATAATGCCAATAATTTCTTCATTCTTTTAAGAAACACAGATTCTCAGAAAAAGACTTAAAGAGTTACACCTTCGCCTTACAACTCTTAGACTTCTGGGCATGACAGGCTAATAGCACATTGCATCAAGTCAATTATAAGGCAGTCCAGTCCAGTGAGTGAGGTTGATTCAAGACATTTTGGTAATGATGGAGCTGCAAACATGGTATCTCAAGTGTGGCTCTTTGGCATGCTGAGTATTTCAAGTTTAAAGATGTTGGAAGGGTCTCAGAAGCAATGTGTTTCTGGTTTCCTCCACTTTTCCTACCTCTCATTCTTCTTTCTATTAGGGAAGAAAAATGGCAGGTTCTTGATCTTATCTAATAAAGAATTCCAGGAGAGACATATAAAGGAATTTTAACAGAGCACACTTATTTAAGCAAAAGCTGTATTTTACTGAATTAGAAGTGATTGCAATTTGATACTACATCCCCATAGAGACTTGAGGGTCAGCACCTTGACCAAGCAGTTATATACTTAGAGTACCCAAGTCATGGGTATTTTTACAGATTGTATTTAATGATTGTATTGAGGATGTGAATGTAATTGTTGGGTTTCCCAGTGAATGATAGGGCATTTCTAAGAACTGTGGAATAGACAGTGGTTTTCCTAATATGGCATCCTCAGATTCATGATGTCAATTTGAGGGCAAGCATATACATGAAAACACCACTACAATGAAATATAAATTAGAACTCTGGCTATCCTTTAGAGTTGGGAAAAACAATGTTGAGGTTGTTGGCCACTGTACCAAAAAGTAACCAACTTCTTGGCCAACTGTTACTACAGAGTTATTGTTGAGTAGAATATTTGGCAAAATGTATCAAAATGTGCAGTGGCATCTTCTTTTTGGCTTTTGTGCTATTGTTTCCTTTCTACCTGCCTACTCTATATGTTTTTACCAAAATCAGATCACAAAAACTAGAATTTGTCTCCTCCAAAGCAAGCCCTAAAACCTAGAAAAATCTCTGGTCTCTTTCCTTCCACTTGATGTTCCACTTGTGTCAGGTGTCCTCCCCAAATATGGGGAGAAAGAATGTCATACAGAGACACAAAATCCACTTGAAAAGACCTTGCTTGGTCCCACTGCTGAAGTTTATTACTGTTAAAGCATACCTTTTTTGCCCAACTATGTTTATCCATGATGATTAATTCTTTCATCTAACAGCATAAAAATACAATTTTCTTGTGCCTTTGTGTCTTTATTTCTGAAGGTTCCCATGTCATATAAAATATTGATGAATATGTTTCTTATATTTTGCTCTTGTATATCTACCTTTTGTTACCTGGATCTCAGGCATGGTATTTGTGATGGTTGAGGAAAAGATAATTTTCTTCTCATAGTTCGTTTCCTTTGATCAACACTTTGGTTCAATCAGTTGGAGAAAACAATAGAAACTTACAGTGACAGCAATATATAAATGCACTTTCAATACTGCTTCTTGACGATGAAAAATTAAAAAATATCCTCCACTCTCTTTTGCTCTAGAAAATTCTTGTTTTTGTCATTTTTTCATCAAATATTAACCACATTGACCCCATTCTGTGTCCTGAATATTTCCCTTGATATGTAGCAAACAGTTTGTTCTTAAATCTAGTTACTTTCTCCATCCTATCATTGTGCTCAGCAATTTAAAAAATATCTGTTCTGTTTAAAATCAGTGTAAAGGAAAGATCATGACCAAGCAATCACGCCCAAGTCTATTGTCCTAGCTCTCCAGGAGGATTGTGATTTGGGGCTAAGCCAGGCAAGAAGTTCATGAGACCTCATCCCATTCACTGGCTGGGCATGGTGGCATGCATGTCATCCCAGCTATGCTGGGAAGCACAAACAGGAGACTCAGGGTCCAAGAGAGCCTGGGCATAAAATGAGACACTATGTCAAAATTAACTGAAGCAAAGAGAGCTGGCAGGGTGGCTCATGTGGTAGAGTACCTGTCTAAGAGGCCTGAGGCTCTGAGTTCAACACCCAGGACTGCCAAAATAATTAATAAGCAAATAAATAAATAAAATATAATTTTATGAAAGTTAGACAACTCCTTCAATAATATTCTCAGCCTCAAGTAATAAAATAAATGTAAAATTGAATTTCTACCAATAGTAAACACACACTTACACCAACAACTACAATAAGGTGTGAAAACAGTTCATAGAGGTTCTATTAGAATAAGGATGCAGGAGATAGCCAAACAAGAAGTCATATGGAAGCCACACAGAACACTTCTCTGTCTCCTCTGACCATGAGGAGATAGGATGGGAGTGCAGGTGAACTGGTATTGAAAAAGGCATTTTGAAACAGGTACTGAAAAGCAATTTTTTCTGATGAGTATTGATGCCTTACTTGAACGTACTTGGGAATTGTGTAGCTAAGTTGTTTACCTACAGCAGGTCAAAGGAGGATTGTAAAACAGCAGAGAACTAATTATGACATGCTGAAATTTCCTTGACCAAAGATCTGGAGGACTTAAATTGAGCAGTGAGAGTGAAGTGGCAAAATGTTGGAGACAGAACCAGCAAGAATTGTGGGTTTTGCTGTTGTTTCATTGTTTGATTTTTGTCTTTCAACCCTGATGAAAGTGTGTGTGTGTGTGTATGTGTGTGTGTGTGTGTGTGTGTGTGTGTGTGTGTGTAAGAAGCTCTACCTTCAGAATCTTGGGATTGTAAATAGGGACAAAAGACATTTGAAGGTTCTATGGACCATCCAAGTGGAGATGTTAAGAAAGTTCCAGATTCAGTTTAAAGCCCATCTCTGTGAGTATGGATCTTAGGTCACTGTAATATCAACTTTTATTAGAGCCTACAGATTCAAGAAGTTTACTCAGAGACAGCTAAGTCTATAATCCTGAAGAAGCAATACAGTGTACAAATTCTAATGCCTAAATATTACCGAAGCAATGTTATTGAATCAAAAGCATTTAAAAATAAATTTTTCCAGTTTTGTACAGTTTAATCATCTATTTAATGAAAAACATTTCCACTATTCTATAAAAACTTTAAGATAAGGTTCTTCACATCCTAATACCAGGTCAGTAATCAAGTTTTCACTTAGTGCAATTTAAAATTATAGTGATTATTAAACATTGGCAAATTTTCCTATTGTAGCTCCTTGAAAAACGAAGAGTAGAGACAAAAACTTCCCTTTTTGGAGAACTTTTAAACTTTTTCAAATGCTTCAAGTATCTCCCTATAGAGATAGTTATTGGAATACCATAAAAACATTCTCTGTGAAAAACTATAATTTTCTCAGTGGTTAGAAAAAACGTGTGTATGACAAATATTTCTCCTACTTTGGTACACAAAATGGTGTTATTTTACTCCTGATGGTAACCTACATAAAATGCCAGTATGCTAAACTATTATTTCTAAGTAATTTAAAATTTTTTTTATGTTAAGACATTGCTAATTTATATTTTTCTAAATTTACTTGGCATTAAAGAAAATCATTTTCACAGCAAACACCTATATTTAATGATGTGGTTGATTATTTTAAATTATTTGTGAAATTGCCTTTTTCTTTCTTCCTTGCATAGTTTTTCTGTAATATCCTGATCTGTTGAAGTCTTGGTTAATGCAATTTACCATGCTTTGATGATGAAAATGCTACACAACTTTGAAGAAAGACAACTGATTTTTATCACTTTAGTTTTGTAGCAGCATTTTGTGTAATGATTTGGAATTTTATTATATTTTCTTAGCACACATTAGAAATTTAGTGCCTCATTGGTGGCTTTTTCATTCCACAGGTAAGAAGACTGAGATATATTAAGTACCTTATGTGAAGGTTCTGGTGAAGCTCACTTCCTGTTAGCCACCTATAGGATAGAGTGATTCTCTCAGTGTGTCATGCTGAAAGTACAAGCCAATCTGGCACAAATTGAGGTGCTCTTAGTGGTATATGCATGCCCTCCCCCCTTGTACACACACTGCATTTTAGACTGCTAGCCTGGGAGCCTAGTAAACTGTCTCTTGTGTCCTCTTGTATAAAACCAGAAAAGCACCAAGTGTTAATCCCTTTCTGCAAGAAAGAATGATTGACAGATTCTGAGTAAAATGGCTGAAGAGGAAATTTGCAGCCTCATTCTCAAAAGATACACTGGCTTAACTATAATACATGCTCCAAAAGCCTTTATGAAATTTCCCACAAAAAGGTTAAAATTTGTGCTATCTCAGGTAAGTGCAAAACCAAGAACAACACATTGAAACAGAAAAAAAGCTATTGAATTTTCTGGGTGTTAACGCCAACCCACATCAGCAAGGGTAGGTATAATCAGTAGAATGCACTCAACATTCTTCCTCCCTCAGAAGGGAAAATGAAGAATTTAGTGTATATCCAGCATTCTGTCTTTTCAAGCAGCTGTCCAAGGGCAGCTTCCTGCCTTGTCTAACATGGAGATCTGGAGAGCTTCAGCTACTGAAAACACAAGAGCCCTCAGGTTTGTTATAGGTCCAAAAAACCTGAAGCACTACAGACCAACACTAAAAGTTCAAGACATCACAAAGGATGGAAGATAAACTGGAAACTACATGTACAAGCCTAGTGGAGATGTATCCCGTTAAAGGCTTGAAAGATTACTAGAAAATCTTGTAAGACTGACTATTGACATGTTACCTCTGTACAAAGATAAGTCTTTACAGACTTGGAGGGGAGATGTTTGGTCAAATGTAGACAGCACAGCCAAAAATGAAGAATAAAAGGAAAAAGGGGGAAAAATTGCCTAATCATAGGAACAACAACAAAAAAAAACTCACCTTAGAAAATCGAGATCTATTAATTACCTGAGAAAGAATTTAAAGTAAACATCATAAAGACATTCAATGAGGTACAGAAGACAAAAGTAGAGACTAATGAAAGTCTGGAATGGAATACATGAAAAAAATAACAAGTTAACAAAGAGATAGAAACTATAAAAAACAATCAAATTCTCAAGCTGAAGAATATGACTATATTAAACTCCCAAAGGACTTTAAAGCAATTCAAAATCAGGTTTGATCAAGGATAGAAGAGAATTAGTGAACCTGTAGACAGATCATTTGAAATTATTTTCAGAGGAAAGAAAGAGAGAAAATATGAAGAGTGACAAAACCTTGAGTGACTTAATGGAAAATGATCAAACATGCCAATATATATATTATAGGAGTCTCACAAGGAGAATAAAGGGAAAAGTGGGCAGAGAGATTACTAAAAATACATAATGTTTAAAAACTTTCCGCATCTACAGAGGGAAATATATCCAGAGTTTGGAAGCCTAAAAGCCAAAAAGAGATAAGCCCAAAAAATGGTTACTCTGAGACACCAGGAATGTTGAAAGCAGCAAAAGGAAAATGACAGGTCATATCCAAATGAGCATCCATAAGGTTATCGGTGGATTTCTCAGCAGAAATATTACATACCAGGAGGGAGAGAGATGATTTGTTATAAGTACTGAGGAGCTGGTGGTGTAGCTCAGGAGAAAAGTGCTCAAGGGTCATGGTTTCTACATGACTACTATATGCTGGGTGCTGGAGGCTCACAGCTATAATCCTAGCTTCTCAGGAGTCAGCGATAAGGAGGATTATGGTTTAAATGAAGCCCAGGCAAATAGTTTGCTAGACACTGTCTTGAAAAACCCTTCACAAAAATAGGGCTGGTGGAGTGACTCAAGTTGAAGGCCCTTAGTTCAAGCCCCACTCCCACAAAAAAACCCTATATTTGCCAAAACTACCTTTAGAAAATGAGGGAGAAAGAAAGATTGTGTCAGATAAAACAAAAGCCTAAAAGAGTTCATCGCTACAATTCAGGTTGAAATGAAAGTATCTTAGTAACACAAATCCACACATATAGATAAATATATAGACAAGCATAGACGCTTGTCATATTGTAATGATGATATTTAAATAACATTTAATTCTTGTATTTAATGATGAAGGCATAAAAGTAGAGATGGCATAAGGAAAGGTTAATGAGGGTAAATATAGGTATTTTTAATTCATATATGAAATAGAAGAATGAAGCTTATTGAAATTATTCTAAAAAGCTGGAGAGAGGGAATGAGGGAGAGCAATGGAGGCATAAAGCTAAGATATACTGTAAGTGTGTATGTAAATATAACAATGTATCTTCCTGTACAACTACTATGTGCTAATAATAAAAATAATTATAATCTACACAACTACATTAATGAATAGCAAATATAAAAAGGTACAATTTGCAGTATTAATCACAAAAATTGTGGATGGGGAGATATAGAAGGGTAAAGTTTTTACGTGTGATTAAAATTTTTATCAATTTAATGGTTTAATACCTATAAGATGTTTTATGTAATCCCCTTGGTAACCACAAAGAAAAGATAGAAGATATATAAACAAAAATGAGAAGAGAATCAAAGCTTATTACTCCAAAATGTCAGTGAAACACAAAGGGAGAGAGTAAGAATTTAGAAGAAGGAAACAACTAGAACTGATATTATTTTTAAAAAATGGCAATAATTAGTCCTTCCCTGTCAGACTTTTCCTATCAGTATTTTACATGTAAGTAGATTAAATTCTCTAATCAAAACCAAAGAGTAGGTGGATGGATCAAAATCAACTCTATGATGTTAAGAAAGTATTTTATACTTAAATATAGGCCAAACATAAAAGAATGGAAGAGGATATTGCATGTAAATGGTAACAAAATACAGTTAAATGTACCCGTACTTATATCATTCAGAATAGATGTTTGTAAAAAAAAAAAAACTGTCATAAGAGATCAGGAAGGATATTATGTACTGACAATATCGGCTGATTTTTCAAGATGACCTAAGAGTTATAAATACAAATGCATCCATTATTGGTAAATTCAGATATATGAAACAAACATTGGAAGAACTGAAGGGAAACACATAGCAGAATAATAAGAGACTTTCATATCCCACTTTAAATAATGGATAGAAAACCAGCATAAAAACAAATGGAAGATTTTAATAACATCATAGACCAATTAGACCCAATAGCTATGTGCAGAACACCTTACCCAAAAGGTGCAGCACACACACTCTTCTTTTTCCAATGAATGCACAAAACATTCTCAAGGGTATACCATGTATTAGGTCATCAGAGAAGCCTTAACAAACATAAGGAGATTGAAATCTACCAACTATCTAATTGCATGCACTAAAACTATGCATACAGGGGAAGAAGAGGAATGAAAAATCACAGATATGGGGAGATGAGAACACTGCTATCATTGATGGGTCAAATCACAAGGGAAAGTAGAAATTATATTCAGAAAAATGAAAATCTTAACACAACATATGAAAAGATATGGGATGCAGGAAAAGCTGGACTCAGAGGAAAACTTATAGTGACAAATATCTATACTAAGAAGAAAAATATATCTCAAATCAACAACCTAAATTTACACCTAAAAGAATAAACAAAACAGCAGAAAAACTAAGCCTCCCATTAGTGGAAGAAAAGTCATAATACAAATTAGAATGGACATATGAAATAGAGACTAGAAATACAATGTAAAACTAAGAAAAATAGGATCATTTTAAAAAGATCAACAAAGTTAGAAGACCCTTAGTTAAACTAACTCAGAAAAAAGAAATAGGACTAAAAGAAAAGTGATAAATGAAATAGAATATATTGCAACAGATGCTACAAAATGAAAATAACTGTCTGCAATCAATATTTGATATTTATAATACAAATATGTCAATAATTTTAGATAACCTAGATGACATAAATAAATTTACAGTTTTTTCAGAAAACAAAACCTTGCCAGGAATAAGTGTCTTTACTCAAGAATTATACCAAATAGTTAAATAAGAACTAACACCAATTCTTTTCAAATTCTTCCCAAATATTGAAGATGAGGGAATGATTTCTAATTCATTTACTTTGAAAACAGTGTTGCTTTGATATAAAACCATATAAAACAGATACTACTACTAAGGGACAAATCAACACCAATATACCTAATAAATATTGATGCAAAATCCTAAAGAAAGTACTAGCAAACAAAATTCAGCAATACATTGGAAGGAAAATACATCAAGACCAAGCATGATGTACCCTGGAAAGAATGGATAGTTTAGAATATGAAAATCAATTAATAAAATATACCATTACTTGAACATAAATAAAGACCATGAAAGAAGAGTTCAACGCAGGCATTATATTTAAATGTGAAAAATCTAAGATTAGAAACAAAGAAAAATTCCTACTCTCAATTCTTTCTGCTCAGCATGGCACTGGAAGTCCTACCTAGAGCAATTAAATAAGAAAAACAAAGGATATCCAAATTGTAAATGAGTCAGGAAAAGTACCACTTTTGTCAGATGACATGATGTCCTAGATAGTAAGTAGAAAGCACTGAGGTTTTACACAACCACAAGAAACCAACTTATCAGAACTAATGAATGAATTCAGCTACATTATAGGATTCAAAATCAACCTGAAAAAATCACCAGCATTTCTACATATTAACAATCAATAAGGAAATAGTTCCATTTATGATACCATCATAGAGAATTAAATGAAAAAGAAATACTTAAGGAAACAAGACTTACACACTGAAAACTTCAAAATATTCATGAAAAAATTAAAGAAAATACAAGCAAGTGAATTGACTTTCCAATTTCATGCATTAGAATGCAATATTTTTACAATGTCCAAACTGCAAAATTGATGTAAATAGTCAATGAAACCCATGTCTGGATCTCACTGGGATTTTCTGCAAAAATATAATAAAATTTATACAGACTATCAAAGGACCCCAAATAACTAAAACCATCCTGAAGAAAAACGAAGCTAGAGATTTCATAATCCATGGTTTTAGAACATGCTACAATAACCAAAACAGTATAGTACTGGCACAAAACAGACATATAGCCCAGTCAGACAGAACACAGAGGTTCCAGAAATACACCTTTGCATATGTGGTCAAATGACCTTAGGTTAGGGTGCCAAGATTACACATGGGGAAAAGGTAGGATCCACAATAGTCCACATAAAAAAGAAAGAAATTTCTTTGGACCTCTGTAATTTATTTTTAAGATTTAAAATTAACTCAAAATTTACTTACATCTTAAACATAAGACACACGACTACAGAACACTCAATGGAAATTTAGGGGAAATCAAAGATGACATTTTATATCAAATATTGGCAGTGATTTCTTGGATATGACACCACAAACAATCAATAAAATAAAAACTAGGTAAGTGCATCTACATCAACTGCTGCTCTTCAGCAAAGGACATCGCCAGCAGGGTGAGCAAGGGGCTTACAGAACTACAGGATAGATTTGCAAATAAAATATCTATTATGAGGTTAATATCCAGAAAGTTTTATGAACTACTAAAACTCAACAATAACCATGAGTTTAAAAAGTGAGCAGAGGACTTGAATAGTCTTTTCTTCAAAGAAAAAGTACACAAATATTTAGGGGAAGATGTCCAATATCGGTAACTATCACCAGGGAAAGGTAAATCATAGCCACAGTGAGAGGTCACCTCACATGTGAGAGGATTACCACTGTCACAAGTCAAAAAATACTAAGGGTTGACAAGGATGTGGATAAACTGGAATCAACAAATATCGATAATAAGAATGCGAGATGGATTCAGACATTACAGCAAACAGCATGGAGGGGTCTCAAAGAATTAAAAATTGAACAACTGCGTTACCCAGCAATCTCATAGATGTATATTCAAATGAATTGAAGACAGGATCTTTAGGAGATATTTGCATACCCTCATTTATGGTAGCATCACTTACAAGAGCCAAAGAGTGGAAGCAACTCAAATGTTCACCAAAAGATAATAGGTAAAAGAAATGTGGCATGTACATGCACATGGTTAAGATCTAGAGAGAAGAACACAGACAGCCTTGAAAAAGAAGAAACTCCTTCCATTTGTGACAAGTGTTAATCTTGACATTCAGTTTAGGGAAGTAAGCCAGACAAAAAATGACTAATTAGTATTAATACCAGCACTGCATGATTCACTTACATTAGATATCTATAACACTAGAATCTTCTAGTGTTCTGGACAATCATTTCTAGCGTTAGATACCCCATGTTCCTCCTCTCTACCCTCATTCCTTGACTGTTTCCTAAGCCCAGTGACAACTCTCCTTCTCCACATGTCCCCTGTGCACTATCCTGCCTCAGCTCTCAGTGAGCCTCAGCTTCAATGGGACCTCTTCATGTTCCACACCAGAGCACACCCCACCCCACCCCCCTTAGACACAGGACCTGATGGCTCAAGTTGCTGTCACCAGCAGAGAGATCAGGTTTTACTTTCCTAAGAGCAGAGGTTATGCTTACAAAAATTTGTTGGAAAAAAATGAAAGATCTGGATGGGGATATTAGCTGGGTCTCAAAGATGGGTAAGATCTAGAGAGAAGAACATAAGGCCTTCCACAAGGGAAAACCAGTGAAAGTAAAAGTACTGGGAAGAAAGACAGCTTGTGGGCATCAGAGATGATAAGAAATGTTTCTGCCCATTTGCTATGTCAGTGTGGAGGAATAGTTACAAGGCTGGAGAACAGCATGCAAGGGTTAAGGCCACAGTTACAACTTCAAATCACATCTACAAAGTAACAACCTTACCAACCACAGTCTCTTTTGTACCTAAGATAAGTGCATTTTAGGAGGTCAATATCCTAAAACCCTGCTATACTGAGCTTCCTACAACTGAGCCCAGACATTGATTTTAATCTTCCCCATTTTTTCATTTTTAAATTTGAGACAGGGTCTTCCTATGTAGCATAGGCTAAACCAAATTTGCCATTGTCTTGAGTGCTAGGATTACAAACACATGCTACCATACCTGGTTTAAATCACATTTTTGCAAGAAGTACTGGACATTGGACAGCCAGGACTGGACTTTCTCTGAAAATCTGAAGTCTATATTTGGGAACCCTTCCTATATTCATTGCCTTGTCCTTTTTGGGGAGCCATTGGCCTGACTTGCTCTTATACACAGCTGTGATTTGTGTCTAGCTTGAGCAGATGCCCTAATGAATCCTTTCTGGTATTACTCTGGATTCAGCCTCATTTCTGTCATTTCTAGACCCAGAAACCTGTATCCTATAACCATATGACTCAGAAAATAGTACAGATAATACTAACAGTTTGAGAAATTAATTATTAACTGGCTGATGATGCCTTGTATCTACTCAGTTAAGTCATCACTTCTGACAATGTTTAATAACTATGGAAAAGAAGTGAGATCCATCTGTGTGGAGAGCTGAATGGAACAGGATACACCCCAAGGGGCATGGATTATGACAGTCTAGAAGCACACTGGGTGAAACTTTTCCTTTCTCTTCTCATACTTTTGGTGAAAGTCTAAGACTCATGATGCTACTTACATGGCTCTGTGGCACTATTGAGGTTGAATATGGCAAACCTGAAAGCACATATGAAACAAAGCTAAATGTATTTTTTGAGCTTAATTAATTTGAGGAAATAAATATTGCAACACTCTGTTATGATTCTACTAATTTGTTTTTTCCAAATTTTTTTATCCCCAATCTTCACTTGTCTTTCTTTTCTAATATTTAGTCAGTGAGTTATTAGATGCTACTCTTGTCAGCCTGCTACTTTCATGGTAGCAAGTGTTCTTTATATGTAGGATAAAGAGTCAAACCAGATTGATGTTTGGGGCAAAGAAAGGAAATTTAGCCAGGAAATTAACTCTGATCCATCTTCCACAGCTGTTACATAGGATATTTTCATGTTGAATAAATCATTGATGGCAGTCATTGCCAAACCTGTTTTTTCCTGAGTTAGGTTTGCAATGACAGAATGTAAGGTGTTTAGAAATGCAAATACTATTTACATTTTTTTGCATTAGATCTTTCCTCATGTGGCTCCACAGCAGGGCATAGAATGGGAACTAGAGCTGTAAATTACAATAATATAATGTGTATTTAAAGAGGCATAATGCATTTCTTCAGTGTTTTAATTTTTGATAGTGTAATTATATAAAATAAAAGGCTCCAATATGACATTTTCATACATGTATGTAATGTACTTTGACCCTATCCACTCCCTCTCCATTACCCTCTCTTTCTAGTGTAAAAGGAACAGACATCTTAATAGACTCACAGGTGTAGTTTCAGTCTATTTACTAATTCATTTCCCCAGCCTGCTTTGCTCAACTAAAAAATTCATTTCCTTTCTTTGTTGTTTTCCTTCCTTGTCTTACATTTCCTTCCTGGGGAGTTCCAGATTGACATTCTTCTGACACCTGATGGGACATCTTTGGTACACAGGAAGGAAGAAATATTTGTTAGCAGAGCAGAATCTAGAGATTTCAGAGGTTCAGAGACTGGTCTCATTAAACAAGGAGACAGGTGGACCCCAAAACCCAAAGCTTCTGTTCTATCCATTCCCTTGGAAAAGCAAATGCAGTTCTTCAGGATAATAGTCCACTGTAGGCCTAAATTGCTTGACAAATTAATAGATGAACCCTTGTTTTTCTCCCAAATCCTGCTCTTATTATTTATGAATTGGCATTTAGTTTAAGGACCAAACTTGCAGTATGTCCTCCTTACCTTTCCACTGATCCTATGCCTCTTCTCAAATAGTCCCTTTTCTACTTTCATGTTTGTTTATTTTTTAATCTAGATTTTCAAAATAAAACAAAATGTGGTATTTTTTCTAAATCTGCCATATTTTACTTAACTTGATGATTTTCATCCATTTTTGTGCAAACAACATAATTTCTTGCTTATGGCTAAATAAAACTCAATTATATATTATATCATATATGTTATATACAATATCAATATACATATAATATGATAGGCCCCTAGTCTGTGAATATGACTGCTATAATATAACATGGGTGTGCAATGACTCTATTGTATGCTTGCTTTAGATTACTTCATAATGGTACACCAGGATCACAGGATAGTTCTATTTTTAGGTTTTTTTGAGGAACATCCATATTGATTGCTACATTGGCTGCATTAATTGACATTCCCACCCACAGTATATAAGGGTTTCTTTCTATTTGCATCCTCACTGGCATCTGTTGTTTGTTATCTTAATGACAGCCGTTCTGACTGGGGTGAAATACAATGTCAGTGTTGCTTCAATTTGTACTCTCTTTATGGCTATGGATGCTGAACATTTCTTAATGCAAGTATTTGACTTTTGTACTTCTTTTGATAACTGTTCAATTCATTTGCACTTTTTAAGTTTATTATTTACTATTTTGGTTTTTATATCTTCTGTATATTAATCCTTTGTCTAATGAATAGCTAGCCAAGATTCTCCCCATTTCTCAGGTCGTACCTTCTTTCTGGTAATTATTTCCTTTGATGTCCAGAAACATTTTAGTTTGATTGCAACTCTGTTTGCCACTTCCTGCAATTATTTCCTGAGCTATTGGAGTTCTAGTCAGAAAGTCATTGCCTATGCCTATATCCTGAAGTGTTTTCCCTATTTTTTCCTTTAGGGAGTTTAAAAGTTTCAGGTCTTATGTTAAAGTTACTGATCCATTTTCAGTTGATTTTGGTATGTAGTGAGAGATAGGAATCCAGATTCAATCTTCTACATGTGGATAACCAATTTTTCCAACACCATTGTTTCAAGAGTCTGTTTTTGATACCTTTGTCAAGAATCAAATGGCTATAGCAGTGTGGATGTATTTCTGGGTCCTCTATTCTATTGCATAGGTCCATGCCCGTACCATGCTGGACTTTTTACCTTGGCTCCATTGTATAATTTGAAATCAGACACTGTGATTCTTCTGATATTTCTTTTCTTGCTCAGGATCATTTTAGTTCTTCAGGACCTTTAGTGCTTCCATGTGAACCTTAGGAATTTTTTTCCTAGTTTTGTGAACAATGTCACTGGAGTTTTGATGAGGATTGCATTGAATCTTTAGATTATTTTTGGTCCTTTTTGAAATATATTCATTTTTACAATATTAATTCTTCTGATCCATGAATGTGGAAGGTCTTTCCATCTTCTAGTGTCTTGTTCAATTCCTTTCTTCAGTGTTTTATAGTTCTCATAATTGAGGTATTTCATTTCCTTGTTTAGGTTTATTCCTAGGTGTGTGTGGGTTTTGCTTTTTTTTTTTTTTGAGATTATATGATAGGATTGATTTCCTGATTTATTTCTTGGCATGTTTGTTATTGGTATATATATAATCCAGTGAATTTGTATGTTAAGTTTATATCTTTCTAAATGGGTATACTTCTTAATTCTAAGAGCTTTCTGATAGCGTTCGTAGAATATTTTAAGTATAGGATCATATCATCTGCAAATACAGATTATTGAATTCTTCCTTTCCTATTAATATCCTTTGTATTTCTTTCCCTTGCCTTCTTAGTCTGGCTAAAGATTCAAGCACTATATGGAATAAGAGTGAAGAGAGTGGACCCCTGTGCCTCATTCCTGATATTAGAGGAAGTGCTTTTAATTTTTTGCCATTCAATACATGATTGGCTATTTATTATGTTTCCCTGTATTATGTGGAGCCATGATCCTTTTATTCTTAGTTTCTTCAGGGCTTATATTATAAAGGGATACCCAGTTTTGTCAAAGACTATTTCTACATCTATTGAGATGATCATGTAAGTCCTGTCCTCTATTCTATTTATGTTCTGTATTGTGTTTATTGATTTGTGTTTGTTGAATCATACTTGCATCTCTAGAATGAAAGTAGGTGTATATGTTAATGTGTTGTTGAGCTCATTTTGCAAGTGTTTTATTAAGGATTCTTGTGTTTATCAAGGAATTTGATCCATATTTTGGGTTTTTTTTTTTGGTTTGTGTTATTCTTATCGAGTTTGGATAATAGGGTAATACTGGCTACTTAGAATGAGTTTGGAAGCCCTCTTACCCTTTATATTTTATGGAATAATTTGAGCAACTTTCATGTTAGCTCTTGTTTCAAAGTCTGGCAGAATGCAATAATGAATCAACCTGGTCTTTGACTTTTCTTTTTGAATGATTCCTTATTAATGCTTCAATATCCTTGCTCATTATAGACCTGTTTAGATTGTTTATTCCTCTTGGTTCAATTTTGGTAGGTTATATGTGACTAGTAATTTATTAATTTCTTTTAGTTTCTCAAATTTATTGAAATATAACTTTTCAAGATATTCCCTAATGATTCTCTGGGTTTCAGTGATATGAGTAATGAAATCTCTTTTTCTCTTCCAAAAGTATAAATTTGGTTCTTTTCTCTCTTTCTTTTGGTCAGTTTGGCTAAGGGCTTGCCAATCTCATTTCTTTATCTGATAAAAGGGATTTCACAGATCCTTTTTGTTGTTCTTTTCAGTCTCCATTTCATTAATTTCCATTCTGATCTATAGAAGATCTTTCCATCTAATAATTTGTGATTTGGCTTATTTTTGTTTTTCTAAAATCTCAAGGTATATCCACAGGTTATTATTTGAGATTTTTTTGTTTTTTAAATGTTAGCACTCACAACTTTAAACTTCTCCCTTAGACCTCCGTTTGCTGTATTGTGCTGATTCTTGTCAATTGTGCTTTCATTTTCTCTTGATTCTAGGAATTTTAAATTTCCTTCCTAATTCTTCAACAACCTATTGATAATTTGAAGGAGTACACTCTTCCTGTATTTTATAGTTTCTCTTGCCATTGATTTCTAATTTCATTTCATTGTGAACAGAATCAATATGACAGATTGACTAGTTTGGTCTCTTAATCACATCACTGAGGTCTTGGAGGCTATAGTTATGATTGATTTTTTTTCCTTATTACTGTCTAAATGTAATATTTCCTCAACCTCATTTTCAGTCTGATATTCTTTCTTTTGATTGAACTAGACTACTGATATTTTCCATTGAGTTTTTTTTTTTTCCAAGATTGACAATTTTTTTTAGGATTTCTAGCTCTTTGCTGAATTTCTTATCCAAATTGCTGAATTTCTCATCAAGATTTTGAATTGACCTATTTACTTTGCTTATTTAAATCCTCTTTGAGGCAACTGATCATTGTTTAAACTAGAATTTTGAATTTCAGCCACTTTGATATCTTCAGGTTAAATTATTGAAGAATTGTCATATTTTCTTGATTTTTCCACATTTCTTACATTTCTAAGTTGCAATTTGTGCATCTGAAAGGATAGATGTCTCTTCTAGTGTTATTTTAAGAGTATTCTTAGTGAGAAGGCTGTTGAAAGTCCATTCCTTAGAAAGGATAAAAAAAAAACATAATATCAATGACACCAGAACAAACCAAAGATAGAAATTCAATTAAAATTGAAACCAGCTACGACCAGTAACCAAGAAAATAACATGGCAAAAATAAAATAGACTAAACTATGAAGTTAAAAATTAAGATATAAGTAACAATAATAAGTGAATAAACTAAAAAAAGGACCATAAAAAGGGAATTAAGCAAGAAGTAGCAAGGTTAAATAAAAGAAAAAGGAGAATAATGTGTGCAAGAAGAAGGTAAAATAGGAACAGATACAACAATAAGATTACAAAATAAATAAATGCATGTAAATAAAATTAGTTTGTGCACATTGTCTTTAATCAGAACAGTAGAATTCACACCTTATTTATCCCTCTTAGCTATCCATCCACTTCAATTTAGCAAGGAAAAACATTGAATACACATTTCATGTTATACCAGTGAAGCCTCAAGCTTTCTTTTTCCTTTAAATTCATGCTTTGGGAAAAGCAAAATTATGAGGCGATCAATGAGATACAAAATGTTGAGGAAAGTGGCCAAAGCTGAGTTAGTGAAAGGAGATTGAATAACATTATATAATATATCAAACTATTACTTACACATTTATAATTCTGCCACCCCTAAAGATACATGTGGTAAACACTCCATGGCTTCTCATTTGTACATATTTCTTATCCTGAGCCTAGTTCCTGAGTGTTCATCATAGCTGTGTCCTCTTTGATTGAATCCCATGCACTCCTGCTGCAGTTTCCTCAGTATGTGTGGTGACAAAGGTTTCAGTGGTCAATGCAGCAAATTACATCTCCACAGGGCCAACTCCAACTGCACTGAAATTACAAACACAACACAACTCTTCCCACATAATCTTTAGAACAATCTATCTCTGAGCTATTATTGGCCTCAATGGTTGGTTTAATATAAATTATAACCATAGTTACAAGGTACAAAATTACAGAAACATAGTTTTATCAATATGGCATAGTTGCTTTAGACATAAATGATAAGATTCTTCATCTGCATGTTTCACTTTTCTTGCTTTTTATTAACCATTTTAATACTATTTTGCTTTTATAGTAATATGCTCACCTTGCATTGAAGCTCCCACTGGTAATCATTTGTGTTCCAGATTTTGCTCATTTATATGGAAGATTTGAACTTTCTGGAACAATGATGTCTAAATATTTCTTGCTCCACAATTCGTAGACACTAACCTCTCTCACAGCATTTTAAACCTTAAAATCAATTAATATTCTGTATTTATACATGGTTTTATGCATGTAACTGCTAAAACTAACACACAGGAAAATAAGCACTTTATACAGTGGAATAAAAAATTTAGAACATAACTTATCTTCAAATACAACAGAATGTTCTAGGGACTCTAAATTGTTGGTCTAATCTGTCTTTCTTCCATTCTTTCACAGCCCATATGGATCCCCCATCACTGCTACTTGTGTGGAAATTTTGAATTTAAGTTATGAAAATCAGTAGAATAAACTGAGAGAAGTCAGTGTAAAGCTAATCCTAATATGAAAAACACTCCAACATTTCATTATTTTTATTTGTCCAAGTAACCATATAGTGGCTCAAGTGGTAAGAGTGCATACCTAGCAAGCATGAGGCCCTGAGTTCAAACCTCAGTGCTGCAAGAAAAAGGTGACACTTCTTACAAAGGATAACCTGTTTTTAACACTTCCTGGCTCTCTTTATATCATTATCTGTCCATTTTTGCCAACACATCAGTCAAGTCTCTGGATATAGATTCCAGACACAATCAATTTAAAGCTCTCACAGTATGTCTCACTATATTTGCTCACAGAACTGATAGAGCTTGCACAACCTGAAAGTCCACCACTCACTGTGGCAGAAAGAAGAACTTAGGAAGTTTTTTGACAGATGCTTAAAGTTATGTCTAACTGGAAAGGATTGGGGAGGAATCAGAATGAGAATACTGATTAACAAGTCACTGACTTCCATACCTTGCCATCTGGTCCTCGAGATTCTGCACACCTTAGTACTCACTATCAACCAATCCTCATAATCTAGTCAGTCATCTATGCATTATTTTATAGGTCAGAAAAACAGAGTTAATTGGCTTATTCAAAATTTAAAACAAACAAAACCCACCCGAACAGAAAAGCAAAGGCTATAGACCCAGAGTTTGCTCCAGAAAGGGAAGCAGACCTCTCATATATACCAGAAAAACCTCAGTGGCAGGCAGAGAAATTGGACATCTCTGCACTGGTAAAAGGGTCAGGGGCAGCTGCAGGTGTACCATGATGGGAGGACAATGGCGGAGAAGCAAGAGGTGGCTGAGTAGAGGGTGTTCTAGTGAGAGGCCAGGGGAGCATATTTGGCTTTCTCTAACTGATGCTAAGTTGAATGAGGAATGCCTGCACTGGTTAACCACATCCTGACTCTCTGGGCCTATTATTTTTGGAGTAAAGACTCCACAGATTCCAATCTAAACGTACTGCCCATTTCCTGGAGAGGTTGTGGGTCAGAGTGCTGTTGTAGTATATGAACTTGTCTTTATGCATTTTTACAATCAGTCTTTTGAAATCTTGCTCTCATTTTCATGAGTCACAGGCCAAAGCAAGTCACCTTTCGTTGAATCACTTTGTAATGAAGGATAAATTAAGTATTAATTTGTTACTGCCATACTCAGTGATTAAAATTCATGAACAATTTTTAAAATCATGATACATTTTTACATATATTCTATAACAAGAGATGGTTCTAGCAGTGACTTGCATATGAATTTAATGTTTATCTATTTCCAACAGATGATTTTATCCCTCATCTACTATTTTTTTTTTTTTTTGGTATGAGAACAGAGAAATTTTCTTTTCATGCTCAACAGTCAAACTTATACCTTTGCAAGCAAAAATTTGCAAATCACTTGTATGTTTAAAATGTTTCTGTATGTAATTATGTATGTATTTGTATCTTTGTATTTGTATGTATTTGTATTTATGGATAAGATGACACTTATATATGTAAATATGTATAAATGCATATCGTATCACACACAGACATATGTAATTAGATGAGGGAAAACTTACCATGTGATTGTTCTTAATCATTTATTCATCATTGTGGCTGAAGAATTTAGACCATCAGACAAATCCTCTGAAATATGGTACATAAACATGAGATTTTCCATTTATACTGAGTAGGTATTTTAGCAAAATGCAAAAATTCTCTTCCATAACATGAGTTTATTGTTCTTAGTACAAAATATAGGTACCCAAAGCCTAATTATTTTTCATTCCTTGTATAAAATCAGTTAACCACATAGAAAATTTTCATGTAAAAATGTTGCTGAATTTATGCCATATAGCTCATGTAGTTTGATGTGAATCACAAGCCAGGCAATGAATAACAATTATTCTCATATATAAATAGCAGAAATTAAGGAGTTCTATCTTACCTAGTGATTCACATTTTAAAGACAAAACTTAATTTTAAGAAAGTTGCTAACATATGAAATAATGCTGCAGCTGCCGTGTTGTGAGGTGTAATGGTCACAGCAAGTCTTTAGACAGCCCCCACGCTCTTGCTCTCCAAGGACACACTGTCTGGCCTAAGTACTGCATGATCAAGCGCAGTGCAGTCCCACTGCTCCATCACGCTGACCTCAGGGCAATTAGTATCTCTAATTCTCTTTTTCACTAGTTATTCTCTCCAGGAAGAACTTTAACACTTCCTCTCACTTTGACTCTTATCTCTAAATTCATGCTTCCCAAACTTTAATAGCATAGGTATAACCTGGAAAACCTGTTCAAAATGCATCCGCCTCAGCGAGGTGCTGGTGGAGTATGCCGGGATTCAAGCCCCACCTTGAGTACCTGAGCACAAGTTGATCCCACCCTCTGGGTCAGACATTCTCACAGCATATTTGATATCTATGTGAGTGTTTTTAGTGGGCAGCTCAGATGAAACAGGTGCAGAAGAGAACATCTTACTATTGTCAGGCTGTTCCATCCTTCCTTTCCACCCCCTTCACCGTTTTCCAAATGCTGTGGTCTTTATCCACATTCCTCACATACAGCATCTTCCTCCAAACACAGGACTCTCCCTATTGTGTCTTCTGCTTGGACATTCCTTCACTGGGGATTTACCTGGCTTGTCAACAATGGCACCTCAGAGACCGTCTTGCTTACTCTAATGAACCTCCTATGTCTACCCACTTGGACCTCAGTTATTACTGTTTCTTTGCATTAATACTTTTCTTTGCTTGCTTACTTCCTGTCTTTTTGCCAATGACAATGGACAATGACTTCACTGAAAGAGCTTTTTTGTTGTTTGTATACTGTGTGCCCAGTGTCTTTCAACAATGTTAGCCACCAAGGTGCAGTCAGTACTCTCTGTAGGGAAGAAGGAAGAGAAGTTATACGAAGGAAAGAAGGAAGGAAGGAAAAGGAAATATTTTCAACTTGCAACCCAGTACCAAAACTTGCCCCCATATTTTAGCATTCCTATTTTAACCCTGGTTGTGGCTGATTTTTTTTCCATCATAGTTTTAGTCCATCCTTCAGTATTTTAAACTTAAAGCAGTCAAATAATTTGTTCAGGTGCTTGTCCTTTATTGCTATGCAGAAAAATGGAAAGAACTGGAAAGTTTTTTTCTCAAAATAACTAAGTGTTTAGAAATTTAAGTTTCCTTGCCCCTGGATGTGTGGTAAAATTTGTATATGCTCCTTATTTAAATTCTTCCTGAATGCAACTGCCAAGGAGAGTTTGTTGAGGCAAGGTGGGGATTTCATATCAAGCTGGTGGATGACAATAATGTTAAATTTAATTATTATAAAAATATGAAGGCCCTTGTCCTTGAATATAACAAAGAAAATTTTATAGTGGGGGAAATTTCCATCTATTACCTTATGTGACCAGTTTTGTTTTTAGAAGATCTTGCTTCCAGAAGTCACATATATAACTAACAAAATATCCAGTTAGAGTGCCCAGGGCTTTCCGTAGAGAAAAATGTCATAAGATGTCATAGAAATTTAAGGCTTTGGGGGAGACTGAGGGATATAAGGCCATGAGGTACCAAAGAATGAGTCTTATCTGCTTTGCTACCTCATTTTCTTTATATTTAAAACAAATAAAACATCACTATTTTATATAGTTATTATGACAATTTAGTAAGTTCCTATATGAGTTAGTCAGTTTTCTGTTACTGTAACAGCTTTCTGAGGTAATCAACTTATTAAGGAGAAAGGTTTATTTTGGCTGACAGTTTGGAGTTTCAGTCTATGGTGGGTTGGCCTCTTGCTTCGAGGCCAGTGCATCAAGGCAGAACATCATGGCAGCAGTGTAGCAGAGGAAGCCCGCACTTTGCAGTCAGAAGCAAAAGAGAAGAGGAAGGGGTAGGAGTCCTAACCTCCTGTAAGGTCACAACCCTAATGATGGAATGCCTCCCACAAGGCCACACCTGTTAAAGATTCCACATTTCTTAGAAGCATCATGTCTGGGAGCCACTTATCCAAATCATAGAACTATATTAAAAGCACTTAGGAAGTGCTCATTAGCTACTAGTTGTTATAATTCACTTTAGAGTTCTTGATTTTCCATATCTGGCTATAACCATGTTTATTTTAAGTTTTTTCTAATCACACACACTACCTTGATTTCTTTCTCTCAATTTTGTTTTTACTCATTATACTACATGATTTTCTATTTTAAACAGTAATCAATATTGAGTGCTTATAAGTTGTAGAGTGACTATCATATGCTAACAACAGTTATTCTTTTCCATAGTCTTTTCTAATGTCTTTTTATTGAGCAAGTCATAATGTTAATTACATATGTTACTTGCAACTTGCATTTATTGTCAATTTTATCCTTGATAAGGACTTGCACTAAACTAAGTCATCTTTTAAAATTCTACCCCATCTACTTGGTCTCATGGGAACATTGCATTAAGGTGTTTGGTATCTTGTGACTTAGTCCTTCCAAATAACGTGAATATTTACCAATAGATGAAAGATTAACAAGATAAATAAGAGGCAAGTCTCCCAAATGAATATTAAGTACATGTGATAAATATAGCATGGAAAGTGATATTACAATTATTTTAGACTACATGTAGCTATTTAAAACCATTTTTGTATGAATATTTCCATAAAAATATTTTCTTTTCAGTGTTATTAGGAACCTAACTCATAGTCACTCTTCAAAAAACTTTATTAAGAAGGTACTGACACAATTCAGAACAGAATCTATATTTACATTCTCTATTTTCCTCCAGTTTTGTTGAGTATATGTCAGAGATGAGTGAAAGGTATTTATTTGAGCTAAAAATGTGTTTCTACCTCAGTAGGATAGAGTATCAGGTACTAAGCACAAGGGCCATACAAAGATCTACATCAGCTGGCCTTACTCAGCGAGAGGTGAGAAGGGCTCAGCTTCATATTTCCAGAAGGCTAATACAACAGAAATGGGGGCTTTAAAAGGTCTATTCCTACAAGGAATGGTGACACACATCTATCATCCCAGCTATATGGGAGGCTGACATGAGGTTGGCAAGTTTGAAGTCAGCGTAGGCAGTGTAGACCCTGCTACAAAATACATATATTTATTTCAAAGGATTATCTTCATGCAAAAACAAGTAATGATTCAATGTCTTACTGTGTGCTGCCTTCTTTTTTTAATGAAACAATTATAACATTGCTTCCAGAGGCACTGCTGAATTAGAAGAACATAATATAGTTGGGAATGGGTAGTCAAAACTTGTAATTGCAGGTCTGAGGTCTCTGAGGCAGGAGGATGGAGAAGTAAAAGCTAGCCTGAGTTGCATAATAAGACTCTGCTTCAGAAAAAAGAAAAGCATAAGAAACACATTGTATAGAAGTGAGAATCATCTCTGTTCATGGGAAGCTCTTCCATTTTAGTTAGTTTGTGTTGGGTTTTAAGATCAGCTCACATTAGGTGCACAGAGCACTTGGGGAAATGGACCTCATGGATCATTTATATACAAAAGCCAAGAAGTTGACCTGCATAAGGGTCCCGAGGGAATCATTGCAGCACTTGGTGATCTCAGGACAGTGCAAATGCGTGAGGAAGCCAGAGAGGAAGGAAGGAGAGGAGAGTGTGGTAAAGGAGCCTCAGCTGCCCCCAGGCACAATGAGTTGGTAAAACCTACTTGACAGCTATTCAGTTTGTCCCTGGACCCTGTTGATTATTATAATATTACTATTTTCTCCTTAAACCTATTATTATGTGAGGAAATCAGATACTTGTGTATAGACTAAACTTCCTTGGTGGAGGAAGTGTTAATAAATCACATTCTCTTATTTCTGCTGTTTATGCAGATAAATTCCACAGGTTTACAGTGTGGATGAGTAGTGCCTTCTGAAAAGACTCAGAATTGTGCTGATTGCAAACCCAAGAAAATGTATATTTCTTTTCTCTTCAGTACATAGCACTAGACAATATAACAATATAATCACCTTGAAATTGTTTGAAAGTTAGGTGAAAATGCACAAAAAGCCCAAATAAATAAAAGTAATCATAGGTGTTGGGTACAGAATGAGTACACAGATCACATCAGCTAATCTTGTTTCTGTCTGGAGAGCTCCCCAGCACCAAATGGAGCCACACTGGGATAGAGCAAATGTGAAACTGCATTTTTTAAGGCCTCAAATGAGTTTATTTCTGCTCTCTTTTTTTTTTCAATGCAAATCTTTTAAAAATTTGAAAAAAGAGAAATGATTTCAATGACTTCATTTTCCAGGGGCTTTATTTTCTTTCACATTTAAAGATAAGATATAAACATGAGATTCTTACATTTTTAAAGATTTTTGGGATCCTGTATAAGAATTAAATTTTATCAAATTAAAGTAAATGTATTGACTTTAAAAAGAAGAATCTTTACTAAAACTATAGTAAGTCTCCAGGATGTCAAGCTAACAGACTGCCTGTACTGGTCTGAGGAGACACTTTCGGTGTCTTAAAGTCTCTCTGCCTACATGTCCTTTCTAATTTCTATTGCAAGATTGTGACCTCCAAGGAGGATTCTCTGTGCTGCACTCCTTCCCTGTAGTATGGATGCAGTGACCTTTCTTCAGTGCTCTCATGACATATGGAGCTGTCATTACAGCGACTATGTTTGCCCTAATCACCTGACATGTGTGGCCTTTCTCATTAGTGCACACATTCATTAGTGTGCAGCCAAAGACTATGCTTTTGAGTCCACATTGGGTACTTAGTAAGCTCTTAGTTCACATAAATTACAGCAATGCATGGATGGATTGCTGTAACTCAGTTTCTCCAGTTGAAGGACATACACCCCCATTTGGAGAAACAATAGAATTTTAGTGTAGTAGGGACAAAATAGACAATGTGATTTTCAAAGAGTGAAAACAATAAGCATGGATGAGGTGATTTCTTACTGTGTAAATGACTTTTAAAGCAAAGGAATTAGCATCATGTTCAAAGTGAATTTTGCCATTATTCAGTATTACATATTCCTTAAAACAGAAAGTTGTTGTAACAGTGAAGCAGATTCCATGCAAAGAATATAGCCATGTGATCAGAATAGGGGCTATTTGTCATTCTGTCATCACATATCTTCTCTATTTTCTGTATTTGTTTTATTTTCAGAAAAATATTAAATTTAAATTCTCATGTCACATTATGAAAGTTATAGGTTTGAATGGGTAAATATTTTGAAATCCCTAATGAGCACCTTTACTTCTGATTGTCTGGGCTGCTTGTCAGAGTTTGCCATTCTCCTCCCAGCTGAAAGGGTAGAAGAAAGGGTGGCACATGTGGTGTCTCCTGAATCATAGTCTACTGAACTGTCACTTGCCTAGTGTCATACAGGCAAACAAGCCAATGAATAAAATGGTTCCTTCCATTAAGATTTTTTAAGTCATATTTACTGAGATGTGATTTTCACAGAATTAAGTCAACTAATTTTCAGGAAGACAAAACAAAAAGTTTTCTGTGTTCCTACCAACACACATCATGGTCACTGATCTGATCATAACCCATTTTTTACAGGTATTGACATGTCACACTCTTCTCCATAAAATTACTATCAATTAAAAATTTCAAAAATCAAAAAAAAAACACATCACACAGAAAATACCTTCATGCCTGAATTGGTAGTTCATTGCTTAGTTTCTAGAATATTGCATTGATTTTGTTGTTTGGTTATTCCATAGTGTGCACCCACATAAATCTGTTGAAGCACTAGCATTGTTTCCAGTTGTTAGTTGAAAAGAGCTGCTTAAATGTGCACGTGTGAGTATTTCCATGGACCTGTTTTTACTTCCTGTGGGTAAATATTCAAGAGTAAACTGCTAAAATTTGTGTTTTAGTCATAAGCAAAAACTCAACTGCTTTTCAAATCTGTATCATTTTCAGATGCCCATCAGCAACTTAGTAGAATATCAGTTGCTGTTTAGCCTAATTCTTCAAATTTTTCCATTTTAGACTTCAAAATCATAAAAAGTTCCATGTTTTCTTCTTGAAACACTATAGATTCAGAGTTAAGTTAGACATAGGATGTGAAGTAATCCATGAAGATGTTTTTATTCCTTTATTAAAATGTCCCCTAGCAATGTTTGTTGAAAGGACTCTTCATCGATTTCCCCAATGATGACCTTTATGAAGACATCATTACCTACTAATACCTGCAATGTTTTCCAAAAGCCCTATGGTGTTGAAGGTTTAGTACTCAGTGAGGTTCAATTTGGAGGTGGTGGATTCTTTAACAAGTGAGCATAGTGACAATAGGTAAGTGATTGGATGCATTCCCTTGATATGTATTGCAGGACTCCAGTCTTTTCTCTTTGGCTTCCCAGCCATGAGGTGAGCAAATTTGGTCTACCATGTGCTCAGTCATGATTTGTTGCCTCAACACAGACCCAAAAGCAATGGGCTAATCATTCATGAACTAAAACCTCTGAAACTGTGAGCCAAAATAAATGTTCTCTGTTTATAACTCAATTATCTCAGGCATTTTATTATACTAATGGAAAGTGACTAACAGAACATGTTTGTGAAAAATAGGTCAGAAGAATATGATGCATGTCCTTTGAATGCTGAAAGAAGTTATTGTCCATGTCCCAAGAGTTTGTCTATTGTACACTTTTTCCATATAAATGTAAGGATCCATTCAGTGTCTACAAAAATAGCATCTAATGGGATTTCATTTGAGATTTCTTTAATTGCATAGATGAAGAAAGGAAAATTGATATTTCAAAATATTGAAGGAAATGTTAAGATTTAACAAAAGTGGTATACCTTGCTTTTAAACTTTTCTTTTATGTTTTCTGGTTTTCACTGTGAAGACTTTATTCATCTTATTTATTTTTTCCCTAAAAATGTTTCTTTTGATGCTACTTTAAGTGGAGTTTTCAAATTTCACATTCAATTTATAGTGTAAAATACAATTAATATCTGCAATACTTCCTCATTCATTCTGTGACTATACTAGATTCCATGAGTGTCTTTAGCATATTTCGCAGGATTTCCTATAAAGGCAATCCTAATATATGAAAATAAAAGCACTTTTGCTTCTTTTTTTCCCATTTCTATAATTATACTAATTTTCTTGACTTACTCCACAGAATGAGCTTCATACACAGTTTTGAAAAGAATTAGAGTGAACATCCTTACTTTGCTCTTAATATCAGTGGGACAGGGCTCAGAATTATATTATCAGCTTTATTTTTCTTATTTTTAAAATCTTGAATTCTGTTAATGTATGAAGATAGAAAATATATTGCATAGTTTTCAAATGTTAAGTCAATCCTGAATTTCCTGGATAAATTCCACTTGTTCATATTGTACTATAACTTATGAATACACAAATATACAGGACTTTTGTCATGACAGTGAACAGTGCTAGAATATACTGCCCCACAACAAGTCATTCAGCAAAAGGATTTTTTTTAGTTAAAAAAATATAAATAGCAATTGTGAAAATGGTTCTCAGACTTCCCATTCTTCTGCCTGAAAGCAGGAGATAATTTTCCCATATATAAAGATGCCCTCTTTGGACCAGGAAGGAAGCTTTCTGATCACCATGGACAGGGACTTAAGCAGTTCTTCCTATAATCTCCCCATATATTTTATTTACTTCCCTACAATTGTCTCTCTTTGTTCAAAGTACTATAATATCCATTTAGGTTTGGCTACCATGAGCTTTTGCTTTTCCTATGAGGACTTCCTTGGGCATGCAAAACTATGTGTTCCTCCTATTAATCCAACTCACATCATTTTAATACTCAGGCCCAACAAGGAACCTTAAGAACGTACAGTTAAAGTAAGTTTTCCCTAAAGAAATGTTTGTTGTTCTTATTTTGTAATATTTTCATGTTGAGGGTGGTGGCTGGTATGAAAGAAACCTTGGGAAGTATTTTTTTTCTCTACATTTTTAAAGTACTTCAATTGCTGATATCTTTTTAAGGCATTTTATAGAATTCGCCATTGAGGACACTGTGCCTGAATATTTTGATTGTTTGTTTTTGTTGGTTTTATGAAGTGTGTATGTACAGGTGTGTACATGCACCTCATCCTCTTCTGTACTAGGACTCAGGTGAGTACCAGCCAGCTGACTTTGAAACTGTTTTATGAATGGCCCACCAAGTAGTCAATATAATGACCCTTCCATTGTTGTGAAGAAGAGTATGAACTCTACGATGATTGGTGAGTGTTCTATTTTTTTATTATTCATTTATTCAAATGTGCATACATTGCTTGGGTCATTTCTACCCCCTAACCCCAACCCCACTCTCTTCCCCCCACCTCCCCCTCACTTCCAGGCAGATCCTGTTCTGCCCTTATCTCTAATTTTTGTTGAAGAGAAGACATAACATAATAAGAAAAAGTATTTTTGCTAGTTGAGTTAAGTATAGTTATATGGAAAGATTCCAAGCATTGCTTTCATATATAAATGTGTTATAACCCAAGTTGATTCATCTCTAACTAAGCTTTACACTGGTTCCTGATCCCCTTCTCCTGTTGACCTCTGTTGCCTTAAGGTTTCTGTATTAGTTCCTCTGAAGTGGGGACATCAAACGCTTTCATGTTTTGGGTTTTCTACCTATCACTATACCTCCCATATGTGCTTCCCTCCTGTAATGTGACCCAAGTCCAGCAACATTGCTGTTTTTGCCCTAGAACTAAATCCACATATGAGGGAGAAGATACAATTTTTGGTCTTCTGAGCCTGGCTAACCTCACTCAGAATTATGTTCTCCAGTTCCATCTGTTTACTTGTGAATGTAAGATTTCATTCTTCATGGCTGAGTAAAATTCCATTGTGTATAGATACCACATTTTCTTGATCCATTCGTCAGTTGTGAGGCATTTTGGCTGTTTACATAACTTGGCAATCATGAACAGTGCTGCAATAAACATGGGTGTGCAGGTTCCTCTGGAGTAACCTGTGTTGTATTCCTTTGGGTATATCCCTAGGATTGCTGGATCATATGACGGATCAATGTTTAGTTTTTTTTAAAAAACCACCATATAGTTTTCCACAGTGGTTGTACTAGCTTGCATTCTCACAAGCCATGTAAAGGGTTCTTTTTTCCTCACATCCTCACCAACACCTGTTGTTAGTGGTGTTTTTGATGATGGCTATTTTAACACGGGTGAGGTTGAATCTTAGTGTGGTTTTGATTTGCATTTCTTTTATGGCTAGACATGGTAAGCATTTTTTTATGTGCTTTTTGGCCATTTGAATTTCTTCTTTTGAGAAATTTCTATTTAATTCAGTTGCCCATTTCTTAGTTGGTTCATTGATTTGGGGGGAGTTTAGTTTCTTAAGTTCCCTGTATATTCTGGTTATCAGTCATATGTCTGATGTATAGCTGGCAAATATTGTCTCCCACTCAGTGGGTGGTTTCTTCAGTTAAGAGACCATTTCTTTTGTTGTGCAGAAAATTTTAAATTTTATGAAGACCCATTTGTACATTCTTTCTCTTAGTTGCTGGGCTGCTGGGGTTCTATTGAGGAAGTACTTGATAATACCTATTAGTTCCAGAGTGTTTCCTGCTCCTTCCTGTACTAACTTCAGAGTTTTGGATCTGCTATTAAGGTCCTTTATCCATTTTGAGTTGATACTAGTACAGGGATATAGACATGGATCTAGATTCAATTTCTTGCAGACGGATAACCACTTTTCCAAGCAAAATTTTTTGAAGAGGCTGGGTTTTCTGCATCATATGTTTTTTGTCAACTTTGTCAAAAAATGAGGTGAGTATAGTTGTGTGGATTCATATCCACATCTTCTATTCTGTTACACTGGTCTTCAGGTCTGTTTTTGTGCCAGTGCCATGCTGTTTTCATTGCTATTGTTTTGTGATATAATTTGAAGTTGGGTATTGTGATACCACCATCATTGCAGTTTTTGCTGAGTATTGCCTTGGCTATTTGCAGTCTCTTGTGTTTCCAAATGAATTTCTTGGCAGATTTTCAATCTCTGTGATGAAAGCCATTGGGATTTTTATTAAAATTGCATTAAACCTGCAGATTGCTGCTCGTAGTATAGCCATTTTTACTATGTTGATTCTACCAATCCATGAACACAGGAGATATTTCCAACATCTGTAGTCTTCCATGATCTCTTTCTTCAGAAATTTGTAATTCTCCTTGTAGAGGTCATTCACATCCTTTGTTAAGTTTACTTCTAGGTATTTGATTTTTTTGAGGCTGTTTTAAATGGAAGTGTTTCCACATATTCCTTCTCAGTTTGTGCATTGTTGATGTATAGAAAACTAATGGTTTTTGTAAGTTGATTTTGTATCCTGCCACCTTGCTATAGCTGTTTATGGTTTCTAGGAGTTTTTAGGTAGAGTTTTTTGGGTCTTTAAGGTATAGAATCATATCATCTACAAATAGGGATATTTTGACAATTTCTTTAAATACTTTTATTCTTTTTATTTCTTTTTATTGCCTAATTGCTCTGGCTAGGAATTCCAGTACTGTGTTGAATAGGAGTGGGGTAGTGGACACCCTTGTCTCATTCCTGATTTTAGGAAGAATGGTTTCAGTTTTTCACTGTTGAGTATGATGTTGGTTGTTGGTTTAACATAAATAGCCTTTACAATGTTGAGGTACATTCCTTCAATTCCCAGTTTTCTTACAGCTTTTATCATGAAGTGGTGTTGGATCTTTTTGAAGGCTTTTTCTGCATCTTTTGAGATGATCAAGTGGTTTATGTCATTGCTTGTATTAATGTGTTGTATTGCATATGTTGAACCACCCCTGCATCCCTGGGATGAAGCCAACTTGGTCATGGTGAATGACCTTTCTGATGTGTTTTTGGATTCACTTTGCCATTATTTTATTGAGGATGTTTTGCATTGATATTCATTAAGGAATTGGACCCATAGTTCTCCTTTTTGGAGGTGTCTTTGTCTGGTTTTGGGATGACAGTAATATTGACCTCACAGAATCAGTTAGGCAGTGTTCCTTCCATTTCTATTTCATGAAACAGTTTAAGGAGGGTTGGTATTAGTTCTTCTTTAAACATCTGATATAATTCAGCAGTTAATCCATCAGGTCCTGGACTTTCCTTTTTTGGGAGATTCTTAATTGCTGCTTCAATTTTGTTTTATAGATCTATTCAGGTGTTTAATATCCTCTTGGTTCAGTTTTGGATAGTAATAAGTATCATCTGTCAATTTCTTCAAAATTTTCAAATTTATTAGAATACAGTCTTTCTAAGCTGTCTCTCATGATTTCCTGGATTTCCACAGTGTGTGTAATTATCTCCCCTTTTGCATTTCTGATTTTACTGCTTTGGGTTTTTTCTTTCCTCAATTTAGTCAGGTTTGTCAAGGATCTGTCAATCTTATTCATTTTTTCAAAGAACCAGCTTTTTATATCATTGATTCTTTTTGGGGTTTTTTGTTTCTATTTCATTGATTTCAGCCCCTATTTTAATTATTTCTCTCCTGTTTGTTTTGGGGTTTGCTTGTTCTTGTTTTTACATGTAACATTAGATCATTGATTTGAGATCTTTCTGACTTTTTAATATATGCTATAAACTTTCCTCTTAGGACTGTCTTTGCTGTGTCCAATAGGCTCTGGTAGGTTGTGTTTTCATTTTCATTAACTTCCAGGAAACTTTAAATATCATCTTTCATTTAATCAATGACCCATTGATCATTGAGCAACATTTTTTTCATCTTCCAATTGTTTGCATGTTTTTTGCTGCTGTTTTTGATGTTGATTTCTAGTTTTAATGCATTGTGGTCAGATTGAATGCATGGGATTATTTCTATTTTCTTATATTTGCTGAGGCTTGCCTTGTGCCTTAAGATATGATTAATTTTGGAGAAGGTTCTATGAGCTGCTGAGAAGAATGTATATTGTGCAAGAGTTGCATGAAATGTTCTGTGGACATCAGCTAGGTCTATTTGATCTATGGTGTGATTATTTCTAGAATTTCTTTATTGATTTTTTGTTTGGATGACCTATCTATTGGTGATAGGGTGGTATTAAAGTCTCCCGCTACCTTTGTGTTGGAGTCTATATATGTTTTTAGGTCCTTTGGAGTATGTTTGATGAAACTGGGTGAATTGACATTGGGTGCATATAGGTTGATAATTGCTATTTCTTTTTGGTGTATTTACCCTTTTATTAGTATGGAGTGTCCTTATTTATCTCACTTGAGTAATGTAAGTCTGTAGTCTACTTTGTCTGAGATAAGCATTTCTAACCCTGCCTGTTTTCAGGGGCCATTGGCTTGGTAAATCTTCTTGCAGTTTTTCACACTCAGTGAGTGCTTGTTTCTGTTGATGAGGTGTGTCTCCTGGAAACAAGAGAGTTTTGGATTTTCCTTTAATCTAGTTTGCCAATTGGTGTCTTTTGATGGGGGAATTAAGTCCACTAATGTTCAGTGTTAGTATTGTTAGGTATGTGGTGATTCCTGTCATTTAGTTGTCTTTGTTGTTTAATGGTTTGATTGTGCACATCTGAGTCAATGTTATTCTCTACTTTCTTGCCTTTCCTTTGTTATTGCCTGCGCTTTCATAGTTTTCTTTGCTTTCACTTTCTCTGTGCAGAATTCCTTGGAGAATCTTTTGCAGTGGTGGCTTTGTGGTCATATATTGTTTTAATTTCTGCTTATAATGGAAGACTTTTATTGCTCCATCCATTTTGAATGATAGTTTTGCTGGACAGAGTATTATAGGATTGAAGTTATTTTCATTCAGTGCCTGGAATGCCTCACTCCATGACCTATTTGCTTTTAAGGTTTCAGTTGAGAAATCTGCTGTGATTTTGACAGGTTTACCTTTGTATGTTATTGGTTTTTTCTTTCTTATATTCTTCAATATTCTTTCTCTATTCTCTGTGCTTGTTGTTTTAATGATAGTATGTTGTGGGGTAGTTCTATTTTGGACAAGTCTGGTTTTTGTCGTGGAAGCTTCCTGTACCTATATGGGCATAGTTTTCTCTAGATTTCAGGAATTTTCTGTAATTTATTTTGTTGAAAATATTATGAATTCATTTTTCTTGGACCTCTTCTCCTTCTTCAGTGCCCATGATTTTCAGGATTGGACTTTTGTTGGAGTCAGTGAGGTCTTGCATATTCCTTTCACAGGTCTTGAGTTGTTTGACTAATAGTTCTTCAGTTTTTCCTTTAATTACCATTTCTTCTTCAAGTTCTGAGATTCTGTCTTCTATTTATTTTTTTCTGCTATAATGGTTTTTCATTTTCTTTTGTATTTCTGTCTGATTCTTTTCTGAGATTTTCCATACCATTGGTCACTTCCTCTGTGATATTGTCAATTTTTGTCCTTAATTCATTTATCTCTGTTTTTATGATGTTCTCTGTTTCACTTTGGTGTTTATTTAGGTCTCCTGTGATTTCATTTATTTGTTTTTGTGTTTATCTTATTCTTTATTTCTGTTGTCTTGACATTTCTTGAGTGTCTCCTGTATATTTTGGTTGACCATGTCTAGTAACATTTCTATGAAATTCTCTTTCATTACTTACAGGATTTCCTCTTTCAGAATGGTCTTGTGGACTTCATTGGGTTCCTTGTTATAGTATATCTTTGTTTTGTTGCAGTTTGGATCTGGGTGTCCATTTTCTTCATTTCCCTCTGAATCCTATACTAATTTATTTTGGGGGAAATAATGGTTTCCATCTTTTTTCATCTTCCCATCATTCCACTTGGCATGATTTCTGGCCCTGGACTATGTGTAATTGAGTATTAGCTGAGTTACAACAGGAAAGCTAACAAAATCAAGAAAGAAGGAGAAAAAAGAAAAAGAAAAAGAAAGAGAAAAAAATGGAGAACCAAAGAAATCAACAGGGAGAGATGATGGACAATTAAACAGCAAACAAGACAGCCAAACCCTTAAAGAAAGGGGGAAAAAATCACTTGTTCAGGAACAGTAGAATTACACTCTTAGTTGTTCTGGTGTTACTCCTTTAGATACCAGTCCTATTTGTTTGTGTCTCCTAGGCAGGTTTAGAACCAGCATCTGGTGGTGTTGGAGCCCTCCTGTGGTGGGTGGCATGGGAGCAGCAGCCTGGCAACCCTGTGGGGCAGAGGCCTGGCAGGCCTGCAGATTGTTGAGGGATCTATTAATGCCAATTACTGCAACTTTGCTATAATACTGTAGTTTTCTGTATTCTTTTTATTTGTCTACTTGTTCTATCAGTTACTGAATGCAGAGTTTTAAAATTCCAAACTTGGATATTTCTATTTCTTCTTTTAGTGTTATGAGTGTTTGTGTAATTCATGTTATGTTTACAGGAAATTTAGTAAGTAGCATTTGTGTATGACTGCTATATTTTCTAAATTAACTTTTCCTTTCATCTTTACAAACCTGCCACCTGTTGTTTTCATTATATTTCCTGTTTTGAGGTTTATTTTCATGGATACTGATCTAGTCACTTCAACTCCCTTAATGTTTTCTCTTTGTGCCTTTGCTGTTCTATTTTTAACCAACTGGAGTACTTATGTTGAAAGAGCATTACATTTGAAAATTCTTGATATATTCAGATCCTGAAATTTTAAATTAAGAATGCTAGTCTCCACATTTGAATTGGAGCTTTTAGACTGTTTGCCTGTTGTAATTATTATGTTTGTGTTTAAGCTTACCATTTGCAATTTGTTTTCTGTTTCCACCATTTAGTTTTCTTTCTTGGTTTATATTTTATTGCCATTTTTTATTAGTTTAAGATTTTTATTGTGCATTTTATCTGCACTGTATTCAGTAGACTTTTCTGGTTTATTACTGTTTGTTCTAGGATTGTGACATGAATCTGTGTCATCACAGTGAGTGTGACAGCATGTTGTATAACTTCACATATAAGGACTTCAATACAGAATAGGGTATTTTCATCTTTCCTCTCTTCATTTGCAGTGTGACTTTCATATATAGTTTATATAGTGAGTATACAGGTGATCAATCTCTTGTCTTCTAAGTAATATGGTATTTGTTTCTAATTGATCTTTACTACATATGTTTTAATCTCACAGGTAGAACAAATAAACTTTAAAAAAGAACAACTTATATGTAAGGACATTTGGGAGCCAAAGGTGAAGGGAGTGGAGCCTTTTTCCTTGGTAGACAGGAAATTAAAATATTGTCTCACAAGTCAGTGAAACACATGCTCTCAAGTGAATGACTTTTGTTTCACAAGGGCTCTCTTTCTGAATTTCTCCATCCAGTCTAATCAAATCTATAGAATCTTGTGCACTCAGAGATGCCAGCCTCATTGCCATTACAGTTACTATCCTTAGCTGAGACACAAGGTAGTACAAACATTAAGTGTTAGGAAACAAAAGCCACAGTCTGACATGGTCACTGTGGCTTAGCAGCATTCTGACAAGATCAAAATATGCAGGTGTACCATATCTCTTTCATGGTGGGAAGGAACACTAAATGGTTTCCCTTGAATAAAAAGAAGTTTATACTTAGTCAAGGATACTGGCAGTAAGAATGCAGGATGTCAAAAACAGAGAGGTTGTAACTAGGTCACAGTGTTTTTGATGTTTAAGTCTCTTCCTCTTTTGTATAAAGCTTTCTGAGAAAAATAAAATTTTGCCAGTTAGTCATCAGCCTTCTGGACCTCTTGATATGTGTCTTGTCTGTTCATTCCTTCCCTGAGCCCTTTTGGGTCAAGGACCTCTGTGATCCTAGCAGGTGGCACACTGAAACAGGGACCTGAACAGAGGCTTAAGGTAAGGAAGGCTCCAGAGGTGCACACAAACATAATTTTAGGTTTCATTTTCAAGGATAAAGAGCAACATTGAGAGAAAAGTGGGCCAAAAAAAAGTAAGGAGTGGCTTCTCTTTACAGAAATTTTGTGTTCAACGTTGCATGGTCAAGGATGTAAAGTGTCTAAAAGTCTGCTTGACCATTTTTTGTCTTATGTCCAAGTGTGCACTTGAAATTAATGTAATTGCTTTGCATTTCATTGTTTAAGTTTTCTGTGTGTCTGTGATATGGTTAATTTATTAGAGACAAAAAATCTAATAGCTATGATAAAAGTCTTATTAAAAACTGAGACTGACTCAAACACTATTCCTAAAATTGACTCTTACTTCAGCTATCAATCCACCCTAAAATTATTCCTGAAAAAATAGTATGGGACATTGATCAATCTACCTCTAAAAGTTTTTTAAAAAATAGCTTATCAATGTACTTGTGGTCACTTAGTTAATTTTTACATGTTCTTGAGCTCCTGAATCTATACATGCTTAAATTGACATTTATGGCATGCCTAACTTAAAACTTTTTATGCATGCATATATTTAAACATCTTTAGAATGATTCTTATTATAAAATTAATGTAAAAAAATACAAGGCTTCTGTTCTCTTCTCTCTCCAACCTCTTCTGCTGCTACTTTTAAGAAAAAACTATTTTTTAAAGGTTATGTCAATCAAGTCTAACTAAATAATAGGCATTATTTTATGAACAGTAACCTTCATTTGTTTCATTTTTCATAAGTAATTTACATTCACTTCCTTTATAATTAGATCTTTTAACAAATAGTGTCTTTATAGGTTACTTATTGTATAAAAACAGTATAAAATTGCCTTTCTATATGGCAATTTTAAAGGCCATATAAAATTATATAAAAATATAATTTTTAAGGCTAATTAAAAAAACAATTTTATTTAAATTTAAATTTAAAATTCTTATGAATGTTATAGCCCTCATCTTTTTGGACAAGCCCTAACCAGAGACTTTTCAGTTGACAATACCCAGAGGCCACCTTATTTCAATATGTGGTGACTTACTTCTGTACAGAGAAACAGAGCCCATCATCTGCAGGGCAACTGAATCCCTTTTAAACTTTCTGGCCCACTAGGGATACAAAATCTCTAAGAAAAAACTCAACTATGGGTCCTGCAGGTCACCTACCTAGTTGTGGTCTTAAAGAGACAGGCCCACTCTCTGAGTCATGAACAAATCCACCTAATCCTCCATTCCTCTTTCTCCCATACCATAAAACAGCTTAAAGTTTTCTTGAGAGTTACAGGATTTTACAGAATCTGGATCCCTAGATATGCAGCCCTTGCCAGACTGTTTTTTATGCTCCTGCTAATACTCCTATTTGAGCTTTGTATAATAAATGCTTTCTCTAGATTCATATCTCAACAGGTCCAACAGATCAAACTCCAGCTTTTGGTAAAGAAGTACATCTGCCTGAACATGAGCCCTCCATTCCATTCTATCAGGGGCACCTGGAGACTATAGAGGTCAACCCCTGAGACAAGTACTCCCTGCCTATCCCTTCATCACCCCATTGTCAGCATGAAACATCTAGATGAGCCATCACCCTTCTCCCCAACAGCAGCTGGGTGCATGTCTCAGAGGGGGGATTTGTTGGGTCTGATGACCTAAGACAGATAAATGTATATCCCATCACTCCAGGAGACCCATATAATTCCTATGTCCTGAGGAGTTATAGGCCTGCATTCCTGCACCATGAGAGGGAGTTATGAACTACATTTCTGCATCCTAATAAAAGGTACAGGGTCTAATAGATCTGCCACAAGACTGATGAGCAAAATGCTCTCTAGATTGTTTCCCCTCCCCTCAAAATGTACAAACTACACCAGTTCACCTAAGAAAGCCTGGAAATCCATGGCTAAAAAAATAACCTCATCTAACTCAGAGCTGGCAAATCCATGAAAACCCCAGCCTTCACCTGAGCAGAGAGCTACACATTACCAGTCTCTGCTATTCCTTTAGTCTCTAGCCTGTCCTTTCTCTCTTATAAATCCTAATATATATATATATATATATATATATATATATATATATATAGAGAGAGAGAGAGAGAGAGAGAGAGAGAGAGAGAGAGCATCATTAAGGTATCATGCATCTTTCCAATGGATATGCATTACCTCAAAACCTTACAATGATTCTTCTTGGGATTAGATATTCATCAAGCATCAATTACAGGGAGTTTGGTCCCATACAGATTTAAGCGTAGATTTGATGGCTTTGCATAAAGAAATCTTGGATATCCAAAATAGCAAACTGCCTGTTATCCACCCAGGAAAAGTAGCAAATAGAGTTCTGGATGCATTATCAGGATTTAACCCTTTAACATATTAAGACACTCATTTTGGATTATGCTTGAAATGGCTCTTCTAATTTAACTAATACTGTGTTTATTTCCAGGCATCTGCATAATTGGCATGTACCAGCTCTTCAAATTAAAAGTGGACCATAACCATGTTCAATTAAAAAATATAAAGAGAGATGTTGAGAGCCAAAAGCCACAGTCTGACAAGGTCACTGTGGCTTAGCAGCATTCCAACAAGGTTAGAATCTGCACATGTACCATGTCTCTACCATGGTGGGAAGGAGCTCTAAATTGTTTCCCTTGACTAAAAAGAAATTTATGCTTAGTCAAGGATACTGGCAGTAAGAATACAGGGTGTCAAAAACAGAAAGTTTGTAACTAGATCACAATGTTTTTGATGTTTAAGTCTCTTGCTCTTTTGTGTAAAGATTTCTGAGAAAAATAAAATTTTGCCAGTTGGTCATCAACCTTCTGGCCCTCTTGATATGTGTCTTACCTGTTCATTCCTTTCCTGAGGTCAAGGACCTCTGTGATCCTGGCAGTTAAGTCTCATGGACACTCCTTGGTGACTCATTTTCTCCTTTGAGAAAATCAACCTTCCTTTGTTTTTCCCCTGGGTTTTCCCTTTCTTATTTGTAGAACTGAGAGTTAGGGTTCTTTTATCAAATGTACACGTAGACATTTCTACCTATGTGCATTCCTGAAAAAGTTTAAACATTCCAATAACCATACACTAAAAATAAGAAGCTTTTTGAGAGAGACAAGGTAGTTTGTGTCCATAATCCCAGCTACTTGGGAGGCCAAGATCAGAAGGATCTAGGTTTGAGAAGGGCTGAGGCAAAAAGTTAACAAGACCCCCATCTCTACCAATAACCCAGAATTGGTGACAGAGGCCTGTCTTCCCAGCTACATGGGAGGTACAAATACAAGGATCACAATCTGAGGCCAGCCTGGGGAAAAACCTCAAGACCCTATCCCCCAAAAAGAACTACAAGCAAAAAAAGTTCTGGGGGTATGATTCCAGTGGTAGAATGCCTGCCTAGCAAATATGAGGGCCTGAATTCAAGACAAACACTATTAAAAAAATTTTAAATAAAAATAATATGAAGGTTTTTGAGAAACAGAGAAAACAATAAAATAACTTACTAAGCCACCATAAAACAATGGCAATCTTAAAAATCACTAGCTTTGTTGTACAGTAATGACAGCTATACCTAGCTCTCAGTCTTCTACATTTTTGTTCCTTTTGGGGCTCATTTATTTCTTCACTAAATGGTTCTTTGAAGAAATTCTGTATTAATTAAAACCATTTTATCAAATTGAAGGTAATGACTAACTTTCTGCATCCATCTGTTACATTAACACATGACACAATGTCTTTGCTGCCTCCTTATCTGCACCTGTTGCTTCTTGTAGAGCTTAGCAGTGAAAGATGAAGACATGTACAAAAACACTAAATCAGACACTTCTGACACCAAAGGAGACACTTTGCAAGCTTTCCAGGTTTGTTTAAAACACCTGTATATATTAATAATCTATTTCCTTAATTGTTGGATAGTTTCCTCCTTTCCATTTCAAAACTTTCATATGTTCAGCAAAACTCTGTGAACCCTCAGAGTCCCTTTATACTGATGTCAATTCTCTGTTTACCTGTTCCTAATGAGCTGATACCAACTGTAGCTGAGCAAACTCTAGTTTACCAAGTACCAAGTACAGAGAATTTAAAAAAAAGATGTAAGATGAAAAGACCATACAATATATCTAACTTTCATAAACTTAAGAGAAAAACGCAGCTAAGTCAGATGTGTTAGGCTTCCCAGTGGCTGAAGAGACCATCATCAGATAGCAAGTGGACAAGAAAGATTCTTTGCTTGCTACACAGGTTGTATAGGGTCCTCTTTTTTACAATCCTGTCTCTGTCTTAGGGTCACCTTATTAATTTTCCCTCATGCCATCAGCACTTCACCCTCCTCACATCTTCCCACACATGTGGCACAACCTCTCCACTTCCTCCTTCTTTTCCTTCCTTATTTCTTTCCTTTCTATTAAAACTAGTCTAAATACATATTTTTATCCATGGGAAATTATGGCAATTTATTATTTGATCTATGTTAGGATTTTTTTCAAGTCTCTGCTTAAATTTTAAAAATGAAATACTAAACACCTCTACAGAATAATATCTTGTTTTCTATCATGATTCATTTCTGAAATTAAATCAGGGCTGATAAATTTGCTATTTTTTTATCTACTAAAATACAGTTTTGTAATGGAGAATATTGTTACAATCTATGAAACACCAGGTTATTCCAGAGGTCCTCTTTTCTTTCCTGTTAGAAGACCTTCTTAGCTGCAAAGAGAACTTCTTTAGTATTCTGTTTTTTCCTTCTTACTTCTTTGTTTCCATAATGTTTTCACACATTGTGTTCTCTTGGTCTCCTTGAAAGCTAAAAAAAAACCTCTGCTTTCAAAAGCAAGAGAATATGAAATTATTTGAAACTTCATGTTCTCAGCTTTTTATGTTTTTTAAAAGTGATATTTGTTGTCTAGGAAAATAAAACAATCTGTCTCTGTATCCTTTCTCTCCCTCTTCCCATACAAATACTCCAAACTCAATATTTTTTAATCTATAAATTGATATAATGTGAGGACATCATTTAGTGTCACTAATGAGATGAAATGGAGTAGAATGTAAGGAATGGATTATAAAGTGGTCTATAATTACGAGTTTTCCTACTCAGGTGAGCCATCACCTTTGTGTCAATAACGATGTCTTAAATTGGAAGAGCTCTTCAGAATTATAGTAGCAAGGTTTAAATTATGGAGGAAATGACAATTTCTGGACTATTTTTCATAAGGATGGATTTGCCAGGGCTGGTAGAGTGTCTGAAGTGGTAGAGTATCTGCTTAGCAAGTAAAGATGGAATTACGCTTTCAAATGTATGATTCACTACCATTTGGCCACAAAATTTAAATTTATCCTGAGAGCTGATTTACTTATTCTGATGGGCTCTCTTTTCCTTCCTATGACTGAAGACTGCATTTGAGAAATGTCATGATTGTAACTTGTGAGAAACAGGCAAGGCATCGAGAGAGAGGACTGCTTCAGAAATTAAAATGTTTTCTGTACTATTTGATTTTTGATCATGAGTAAGAGTTAACTTGATTAAAATTACTTCTATATAATATTTCCTATTATCAGTTCATCATAGAACTGCTATTTCCAATAAATTGAGAAAATAGATTATTTAGATGATTAAGAAAATGTGGCTAAAGTGCAACCAAACATTTTGAAAAGTAAATTTAAGTAAGTTCTTAGCTCGTGTCATCAACATAAATTTCAACCAGAATGAAAATTTTCATAAAAATATGAAACCATGTGATTTTACATATAAAGTTTAGACAAGTGAATATTTTTAAAGAAAGTGGTACTTTTTCATATGCTTTTTCAGGTAAAAATGGAAAAGAAAAGGAACAGAAATGACTACATAATTATTTCAAAGTCTATATTATATTACAAATAAAGCATAAACAAAATTAAAACTAAATGAAAAACTTCAAAAATATTTGAAAATCATAAGATAATCAGTCTAAAAGCCTTTTGAGGAATGAGGTTTTTTTTTTTTTTTTGGTGAGACTGGTGTTCAAACTCAGGGCTTCAACCTTGCAAAGCAAATGCTCTACCTCCTGAACCATACATCCAGCATGTTTTGTTCTGACTATTTTAGAGATGGGGTCTCATAAACTGTTTGCCTGGGCTGACCTCAAACCATGATCCTCTTGATCTAAGCCTCCCAAGTAGCTAGGATTACACAAATGAGCCCTGGTTGCTGAATTGAATGAGCTTTGTTAAAAACTAGTAAGAATCACTGAAGGCCTTTGTGAAAAATTGGGCAAAATTTTTCCTAATTTATAGGAAAATAAGTTCAATTGCTGGTAAACACATGGGGAAAATTTATTTCTGTTGAAAAAAATTCAAATAAATTACTATATACCAGTTTTTTTGTTTATGGAAGTTCAATTAATGCTTAGTATTGATGCACATTTTGGGAAGTTTGAATTGTTTTTATAAAGAATAATAGTAATAATAATAATAGTAACATTAGTATTAGTGTACCTAGTACTCTTACTAATAGAACATTGGTACTTTTGATTCTCAGTGTCACTACCAATCACACCTTCCTCCACTCCCCCCACACAAGACAAATTTTCTGAATTTTGTGGATGACATGTTTTGTTTAAAAATAATTCTACTCTTGATATATTTATCCACATATAATTTATCATTTAGCTTTTCTGTTTTTAATGCTTCTTCATGTTCTAATTTTTCTTTTTTGTCTTTGCTTGCCCTCACTTGACTCATCTGCAGTCATATCAAATTTTATCTATCATGACTATCCCTTCATGACCCTGGCCAGTCTTCCTTGCAGTTTTCCAAGATAGTATAGAGATACAAAACCATTTGAGTGGTATATGGAGACTTCCCCTGGACTCTGATGACAGGAATATGCCTGACTCCTTTATTTTAAGGAAAACTAGATATATCCCAGCAAGCATGTAGTCATTTTGTCCTAAACAACATATACGCTCCTACTAGGGATCCACCTGGTCCTGTTGTCACCTAGACCATGCTTCTGTCATTAATTCACCAATAAATTGCACTTTATGTAATCCTGGATCAGTCTGCCTCTTTATTGATTCTCCCAGTGGGGTCATAGACTGGGGCCAGGCTGCTCAACCTCAGATTCACTACTTTCCCTTAATCTAAAGTTTTGAAATGCATCCATGTTGAAGTCTATAATTGTAATTTATTCATTTGTGATGCTGCTTAATATGGATGCTCCAAACTTTATGTTACATTTAACTCCTAGTGGACATTTAGCCAATTTTTTAATTGTTTTTTTCTTTAACAATTCTATGAGGAGACATATAACATGCCTTCTATTTCTATATATGCAAAAGTCTTCTTTTCTGTATATTTTAGGACAAAATTGCTAGACAATAAAGTTTTCACATTGTAAGTTTAACAGGTAATGCTAAAGTTTTTTGAAAAGTGGTTGTGATTTAGACTTACAACAGTTGTAAAATGCCGGTGCCTCAGATTCTAAATAATGTTTGGTTTAATATGACTTACTGCTTTTCCATTTATGTAGATATGTAATGGCATCATATTTTGATACTACTTTGAATTTCTGTCCTTAATAATATGTATATCTTCATTTAATTTTGAGCCATTTGCGATTGCTCTTTTATGAAATGCCTGCTTATGTGTCTTTGCTCATTTTTCCAATAGGTCATTATAATTTACTAATGTCTCAGAATGTAAAGTTTATTAATATTTTCTCAGTTGAAATTTCCAAATACATTGTTCAGTGTGGGGCTTAACTTTTGACTTGTGTGTACATCATGCACACACATGATCATATTCAAAGATTAGTAACTCAAATAGGTGGTCAGCATGCTTATCAGAGAAGGATAACTTTTTAGAGGAGTGACAGGACAAAGCAAATGGACTTTGAGCTTCTGGGGGTGGCAAATTGTTGGAAGGCAAATAGAGGAAATCATGGAAGACAAGGGCTAGTTTTACAATGTTTGTCTTGTAGAATCTTTTGGTGCCATTTTGGGGTTGCCAAGAGTTTTCTTTGGTCTTTTGTCCTTCTTCATAGAGATTTCAAGGTGAGATATTTATGACAACTTTTAGGCAAACAAAGAAAGGACAGATTCTCTCTCTCTCTCTCTTTATCTCATCTCTCTCCTTTTCCTCTCTTGTCTTTAGTGTTGAGAAACCAGGGCCTCGTGAATGCTAGTCAAGTGTTCTACAACATTATATTCCTATCCCAAAGAGCTTTTCTTGTACCTCCTTCTTGTTAATTGCAATTAACTCAAAATAACATGTAACCAAAAATGGCATATTTTCACTGGGTTACATTCTTCTGACCTTCAAAGTTTAGCAATGTAAATAGAAAAACATTCTTCTGAGACAATATGAAATATAGTCACAACTCTACTTGGGGACAGAGAAGATGGCCACTAGGGTCCAGAACCAGACAGTATGAGCTCTGTGACTCCAAAACCATGGAGAGATGCTGGAGCCACACTTGGCATAAATAAAGCACCAAAGAGAATCAAAACTCAATACCCTGAACCCCTAGCCCATAGAAAGTTTCCCCAGGCCACATTACACTGAGAAAACAGGTGGGATGCCACTGCAGCCTCTGTCACCACCACCACTGCTGGCTCCAAACCCGCCTGCTAGACATTCAGCAGACCAAACTGGTGAACACCAAGCATCATGCAGTATTCCTCCAGCCACCCCCAGGATAAACCAGTGATCCCCTACTCAAAAAGAAAAAAAGAAAGAAAAGAAAAACTGAACAGTAAACAATGAACTGAAAACTAGCACACAGTTGGCTGGACAGGATCACTGAAAGTGCACCAGAGAAGGGGGAGGGGCAAGGAGCTAATTCCTAGGAACTACCAGTAAACAAATCCTAGAAAGGCAGGAAGGCTGACTGTAGGCAGGTGACAAGCCTCTGCTTGAACCAGGGGAGGCACTGTACCACAAAACTCATCTCCTGAGTAAGTGAGCAACACCGAAAGTCAAAAGGGTCTGCAAAATTGAAAAACAAACAGCAAGCCATTACAACACCCTAACAGCAAGGGCTAGCTAACAGAACACTGACCCTGCTGCAAAGAAAGGGCACAAGGCAAAGAAACAAGCCACTGGTAAACAAGCACAGTGAAAAGCCACCTCCAAAATAGGAGAGCTAGTGGGCTACAAAGTTGATTTCCTGAACCTAAGGACAGCATGCAAACTTAAACTGCCACACCTCACTGAGGGTAGAGTTGACCAAGCAGATGCCACTGAAAGACAGGAGAAAAAACACTACCCACAAGCCAACAACCTTCTGTGACTATGACAGAGATTCTAGCTAAATACCAACACCAGGACTGGATGCTGGAGGTGTAAAACCAGAACTTAAACTAAGACTTAAATTCTATTGTTCCTGAACCTGGAGGGTTTTTTTGTTTGTTTATTGTTTATTTTTTCATCTCACCCAATTGATTTCTTTGTTTTTTGTTGTTGTTGTTGTTGTTATTGTTAATTTTATTATTGTGGGTTTTCTGTTTTTACTTTTACTCCTATTAACTTTTTTCTTTTCTCTTTCTATATTATGAACTTAAGCATCATTATTCTCTCATCCTTCTTCTCGTCTCCTCAATCTCCATCCTTCTCTTGTGCTAAAACACGTTGCTTCCCTCTCCAACAACTCATTGTGACCCCTCCCACCCACTCTCTTCCCTCAGCCTCCAACTTCCCCTCCCATTTTCTGCTAACCTGTCACCAGAATATCCCTCAATCCTTCATACTCATCACCAACTGAACAACCTATTATACTAACTTTACACAACCCCAAAACTCTGCAATCCCTAACACAATCACCTTCTTCTACAACAAAAACATACCCAAACACACACAAGGATGACAAAATTAGCAACTCCCACACACCTTTCCCCACTCACCCACCCCACTTCCCATTTCAAACTTAAGTGCCACCCAATCCAACTCCCCAAATTTCTATAGCTAACATTACAAATGTTAACCCCCAACACCCATTGCTTGTAGATATTACCACCAAGGGATTGTCTATATTACACATAAACTATTCGTAAGGTATTAAACCTGTGAATTAGTTAATACTAAATTACACCCAGACAAGTGACAGAAATAGCAACACCTTAGCTAAAAACCCAAGACAACCACAAAACAAAAATTAAATCAGGGGAAAGAAAATAGGTGACTGAAATCACCAACTAGCTTATCAAGAATATCATTGCACTGTATCAAGTGGAGTGATGGGAAGAAGAAAAACAGATGGAAACCAATCTCCCCCCAAAAATAATTTAATACAGGATTCAGAGGGAAATGAAGAAAATGAATACCCATTTCTGGACTTCAGCAAAGCAAAGATAAATGACACCAAGGAACCCAGTGATGTCCAAAAACATAACTTTCAAGAAGAAATCCTGGAAGTAATAACTGAGATTTTATGAAGATGATACTAGACACAGTTAATCAAAATATAAAAGAGGCATTCAAGAAATTTCAAGACACCAAAATAAAAAATATGAGAAGACACAGAAACAAATAAACAAACTCATAGAAGCCCTAAATAAACATGAAAGTGAAATAGAGAACACTATAAATAGATAAATGAATTAAAGATGAAAATAGACAATTTTAAAGAGGAAGTGAACCATTATATGGAAAACCTTAGAAAAAAAAATTAAACAGAAACACAAAACACAGTAGATGGCCAGTCCAACAAACTAGAACAAGCAAAAGACAGAATCTAAGAACTTGAAGATAAAATGATATTAAAGGAAAAACTGAAGAGCTATTATTCAAACAACTCAAGACCTGTGAAAGGAATATGGAAGAACTCACCAACTTGATCAAAAGACAGAACCTGAGAATCATGGGCATTGTAGATGGAGAAGGGGTCCAAGCAAAAGGAATTCCTAACATATTCAATAAAATAATGACAGAAAATTTCCCAAATCTACAGAAAGTTATGCCCATTCAGGTACAGGAAGCCTCCAGCACACCAAACAGACTTCTCCAAAATAGAACTACCCCACGACATATTATCTTTAAAACATCAAGCACAGAGAATAGAGAAAGAATATTGAAGATTGTAAAAGAGAATAAACAAATAACATAAAAAGGTAAACCCATCAAAATAACAGCAGATTTCTCAAAAGAAAGCTTAAAAGCAAGTAGGGAAGGGAGTGAGGTATTCCAGGCATGGAATGAAAATAACTTCAACCCTAAAATATTCTACCTAGCAAAACTATCATTCAAAATAGATGGAGCAATAAGAGTCTTCCATGATAAGCAGAAACTAAAGCAACACATGACCACCAAGCCAGCACTACAAAAGATTCTCCAAGGAATTCTGCACATAGAAAATGAAAGCAATTAAAACCATGAGAGGCTACAAGGAAAACCATAAACTTCTGAAGAAAGAGACTGAGGAAGACTATAGAAAGTGGAGAGATCTCCCATGCTCATGGATTGGTAGAAACAACATAGTAAAAATGCCTATACTCTCAAAAGTAATCTACATGTTTAATGCAATTCCCATCAAAATTCCAATGACATTCATTAAAGAGATTGAAAAATCTACCTTGAAATTTATATGGAAACACAAGAGGCCACGAATAGCCAAGGCAATACTCAGTCAAAAGAACAATACTGGAGGAATCACAATACCTGACTTCAAATTATATTACAAAGCAATAACAATAAAAATAGCATGATACTGGCACAAAAACAGACATGAAGACCAGTGCAACAGAATAGAGGACCCAGATATGAAGCCACACAACTATAACCAACTTGTCTTTGTCAAAGGAGCAAAAAATATACGATGGAGAAATAGCAGCCTCTTCAACAAAAACTGCTGGGAAAACTGGTTAGCATTCTGCAAAAATCTGAAACTAGATCCATGTATATCTCCCTATGCCAATATTAACTCAAAATGGATCAAGGATATTAATATCAGACCACAAACTCTAAAGTCAATACAGGAAAGAGTAGGAAATACTCTGGAGTTAGTAGGTATAGGTAAGAACTTTCTCAATGAAACCCCAGCAGCACACCAACTAAGAGATAGCATAGACAAATGGGACCTCATAAAACTAAAAACTTCTGTTCATCAAAAGAAATGATCGCTAAACTGAAGAGAACACCCACAGATTGGGAGAAAATATTTTCCAGCTACACATCATACAAAGGACTGATAACCAGAATATATAGGGAACTTAAAAAACTAAATTCTCCCAAAACTAATGAACCAATAAAGAAATGGGCAAGTGAACTAAACAGAACTTTCTCAAAAGAAGAAATTCAAATGGCCAAAAAACACATGAAAAAATGCTCACCATCTCTAGCAATAAAGGAAATGCAAATTAAAATGACACTAAGATTCCACCTCACCCCTGTCAGAATAGCTATCATTAGCAACATCACTAACAACAGGTATTGGTGAGGATGTGGGGAAAAAGGAACCCTCTTACACTGTTGGTGGGAATGTAAACTAGTACAACCACTCTGGAAAATAATTTGGAGGCTACTTAAAATGCTAAACATTGATCTACCATTTGACTCAGCAATACCATTCTTGGGGATATACCCAAAAGACTGTGACACAGGTTACTCCAGAGGCACCTACACACCCATGTTTATTGCAGTAATATTCACAATAGCCTATTTATGGAAACAGCCAAAATGCCCCAGCACTGACGAATGGATTAAGAAAATGTGGTATCTATACACAATAGAATTTTATGCACCCATGAAGAAGAACGAAATGTTATCATTCGCAGGTAAATGGATGGAATTGGAGAACATTATTCTGAGTAAGGTTAGCCTGTACTAAAAGACCAAACATATGTTCTCCCTCATATGTGGACATTAGATCAAGGTCAAACACAACAAGGGAATTGGACTTTGAGCACATGATAAAAGTGAGAGCACACAAGGGAGGGATGAGGATAGGTAAGACACCTAAAAAATTAGCAAGCATTTGTTGCCCTTAATGCAGAGAAACTAAAGCAGATACCTTAAAAGCAACTGAGGCCAATAGGAAAAAGGGACCAGGAACTAGAGAAAAGATTAGATCAAAAAGAATTAACCTAGAAGGTAACACACATGCACAGGAAATCAATGTGAATCAATGCCCTGTATAGCTATCCTTATCTCAACCAGCAAAAACAATTGTTCCTTCCTATTATTGCTTATACTCTCTCTTCAACAAAATTAGATATAAGTGCAAATAGTTTCTGCCAGGTATTGAGGGGGTGGGGGGAAGAGGGAGGGGGGCGGAGTGGGTGGTAAGGGAGGGGGTGGGGTCAGGGTGGAGAAATGACCCAAGCCTTGTATGCACATATGAATAATAAAACAATAAAATAAATAAATAAATAAATAAATAAAAATAAAAAGAATTAAACCAGAAGGTAACAAAAAAAAAATAAATAAAACCATGATAGGACAGGCAGTACTAAACCACAAGAGAAGAAAAGACAAGGGATTAGGGAGTAACATTGACTCGGCTGCACACAATCAAACCCTTAAAGAACAAAAACAACTAAATGACAGGACTCACCACATACTATGAATATTAACATTGAATGTTAATAGACTTAACTACCCCATCAAAAGACACCATTTAGCAAACTGGATTAAAAAGGAATATCCAAAAATCTGTTGTTTACAGGAGACCTATCTCATTGACAGAAACAAGCACAGCCTTAGGATGAAAGCCTGGAAGAAGATTTGTAAAGACAATAGCTCCCAAAACAGGCAGAAGTAGCAACACTTATCTCAGACCAAGTAGACTTCAAACTTTTATTGATCAAACAAGATAAAGAAGGACACTCCATAGTAATAAAAGAAGAAACACACCAAAAGGAAATAATAATTATCAACCTATATGCACCCAATGTCAGTGCCCCAATTTCATCAAATATACACTGAGGGACCTAAAATCATATATAGAGTCCAACACAGTGTTAGTGGGAGACTCTAATACATGTTTATCACAAATAGATAGATCATCCAAACAAAAAAGCAGTAAAAAAAAATCTAGAACTAAGTCACACCATAGATCAAATGGACTGAGATGATGTCTACAGAATGTTTCATCTAACAGCTGCACAATATATATTCTTCTCAGCAGTCCATGGAACTTTCTCCAAAATTGATCATATCTTAGGGCACAAAGCAAGTTTTATCAACTATAAGAAAATAGATATAATCCCATGCATTCTATCTGATCACAATGCATTAAAACTAGAAACCAACAACAAAAACAACAGCAGAAAATATGCAAACAATTGAAAGTTGAACAGATCACTCAATGATTGGTGGGTCACTGATAAAATAAAAGAGGAAATTATAATGTTTCTGGAAGTTAATGATAATGAAAACACAACCTAACAGAACCTATGGGACACAGCAAAGGCAGTCCTAAGAGGAAAGTTTATAGCCACAGGTGCATATATTAAAAGGATAGAAAGATTCCAAATCAATGACCTAATGCTTCTTCTCAAATTCCTAGAAAAGCAAAAACAAGAAACAAAAAAACAGGACAAAAAATAATAAAAATAAGGGCCAAAATCAATGAAATAGAAACAAAAAAAACATGCAAAAAGTCAATGAAACAAAAAGCTGGTTCTTTGAAAAAATAGACAACATTGACAAACCACTGTCAAATCTGACTAAAATGAGGAGAGAAAAAACCCCAAATCAGTAAAATTAGGAATGCAAAAGTGGAGATAACAACAAACACTGTGGAAACCCAGTAAACCATCAGAGACTACTTTGATAACCTAAATTCCAATAAATTTTAAAATCTTGAAGAAATGCATAAGCTTCTAGATACTTATGACCAGCCAAAATTGAACCAAGAGGACATTAATCACCTGAATAGATTTATAACACGAAATGAAATTGAAGCAGCAATAAAAAGTCTCCCAAAAAATTGGTTAATTACCTGATGGATTCTCTGCTGAATTCTACCAGACTTTTAGAGAAGAACTAATGCCAACTACTTAAACTTTTCCACAAAATAGAAAGGCAAGGAACACTGCCTAACTCATTTTATAAAGCCAGTACTACACTCATCCCAAAAGAATACAAAGACACATCTGAAAAGGAGAACTATAGTGCAATCACCTTAATGAACAGTGATTCAAACATCCTCAATAAAATATTGGCAATCTGAATTCAACAACATATCAGAAAAATCATTTACCATGACCAAGTGGGCTTCATCCCAAGGATGCAGGTGTTATTCAACATACACAAATCTATAAATGTAGTACAGCACATTAATAGAAGCAAAGATAAAAACTATTTGATCATCTCAATAGATGCAGAAAAACCCTTTGATAAGATCAAAAACCACTTCATGTTAAAAGCTCTAAAAAATCTAGGAATAAAAGGAATGTACCTCAACATTGTGAAGGTTATATATGACAAACATATAGCCAACATTGTACTTAATGGAGAAAAACTGAAACCATTTTCCCTACATTCAGGAAAGAGACAAGATTGCCCATTATCCCAACTTCTATTCAACATAGCCTTGAATTCCTAGCCAGAGCAATTAAGCAAGAAGAAGAAATAAAAGAATACAAATAGGTAAAGAAACTTTCAAAATATCCTTATTTGCAGATAATATGATCCTATACCTTAAAGACCCAAAACACTATCCAAAAACTCCTAGACACCATAAACAGCTACAGCAAGGTGGCAAGATACAAAACCAACTTACAAAAATCATTAGCATTTCTATACACCAACAACAAACAAATTGAGAAAGAATATATGGAAACAATTCCATTTACAATAGCCTCAAAAAAAGTCAAATTCCTAGGAGTAAACTTAACAAAAGATGTGAATGACCTGTACAAGGAGAACTGCAAACCCCTGAAGAAAGAGATCAAGATCGAGGAATACTACAGAAGGTGGAAAGATCTCTTGTACTTATGGATTGGTAGAATCAACATAGTAAAAATGGCTATATTACCAAAAGCAATCTACATGTTCAATACAATTCCCATCAAAATCCCAATGACTTTCATCACAGAGATTGAAAGATCTAACCTAAAGTTCATTTGGAAACACAAGAGATCACAAATAACCAAGGCAATACTCAGCAAAAAGAGCAATGCTGGAGGTATCACAATACCCAACTTCAAACTATATTACAATGCAATAGCAATAAAAATGCCTGGTACTGACTCAAAAACAGGCATGAAGATCAGTGGAACAAAACAGAGGACTTGGATATGAATCCACAAAGCTATGCCCACCTTATTTTTGAAAAAGGCACAAAAAACATACTCTGGAGAAAAAGCAGTTTCGTCAACAAATGTTGCTGGAATTTATGGTTATCTGCCTGCAGAAAACTAAAACTAGATCTATGTCTATCACCCTGTACTAGTATCAACTCAAAATAGATAAAGGACCTTAATACCAGACCCAAACTCTGACGTTAGTACAGGAAAGAGCAAGGAATACTCTGGAAGCAATAGGTATAGGCTAGGACCACCTCAATAGAACCCCAGAAACTCAACAGCAAAGAGGAAGGATGGACAAATGGGACTTCATAAAATTAAAAATCTTCTGCACAACAAAAGAAATGGTCTCTAAACTGAAGAGACCACCCACAGATTGGGAGAAAATAGTTGCCAGCTATACATCAGACAAAGGACTGATAAACAGAATATACAGGTAGCTCAAAAAACTAAACTCCTCCCAAATCATTGAACCAGTAAAGACATGGGCAACTGAACTAAACAGAACTTTTTCAAAAGAAGAAATTCAAATGGCCAAAAAAAGACATGAAAAAATGCTCACCATCTCTGACTTTAAAGGAAATGCAAATGAAAACAACACTATGATTCCACCCCACCCCTATTAGAATACCTATCATCAAAAACACCACCAACAGCAATGTTGGGGAGGATGTGGGGATAAGGGAACCTCTTTACACTGCTGGTGGGAATGAAAGCTAGTACAATCACTCTGGAAAACTATGTGGAATCATTTTAAAAAAACTAAACATAGATCTGTCATATGATCCAGCAATCCCACTCCTAGAGATATACCCAAAGGAATGCAACTCAGGTTACTCCAGAGGCACCTGAACACCCATGTTTATTGTAGCACTAGTCACAGTAGCCAAGTTATGGAAACAGCCATTGCCCCTCTACTGATGAATGGATTAAGAAAATGTGGTATTTATGCACAATGGAATTTTACTCAGCCATGAAGAATGAAATCTTATCATTCACAAGTAAACAGATGAAAGTGGAGAACATCATCTTAACTGAAGTTAGCCAGGGTCAGACAGCCAAAAATAATGTTTTCCTCATATCCAGACTTTAGACGTAAAACAAATTCAGTAATATTATTAGACTTGGGTCACACACTAAGGGAAGGACACATACAGGAGGAATAGCGAAAGGTAGGAAACCCAAAAATTGACAGTTTTTTATGTGCCCACTGTTGAGGAGCTAATATAGTAACCTTAAAATGATAGAGGTCACTATGGGAAGGTGACCAGGAAGTTGTGAAGAGGACTGGTAGACATGAATCAATTCGGGTTGTAATACACATGTGCATGGAAGCAATGCTAGGAATATGTCTGTATAGTTATCCATATGTCAAACTAGCAATAAAGCTACGTCTTTCTTATTACTGTTTATGTCTTCTCCTCAACAAAATTGGAGAAGAAGGCAGAACACGTTTTGCCTGGAAGTGAGGAGGGGTTGGGGGGAGATGGCAGGATTGGCAGGCAGGGGTAGAAATGACCCAAACAATGTATTCACATATGAATAATGAATAAAAGAAAAATAAACATAGTCACAGAAACCTTACCTTTCCAAATAAGGTAGAGAAGGGCACCTTTATTCATTAAAGCTAAAGTGTTCCCCTTCAGCGCAGTGAGTAAAGCAGCAATGCTTTGGTGATGGGTGACCCTGGGCTTCTAGTTCATCAGACAGTAAGCGCATCACTTCCTCTCCTTCCCTCTACTCATTTCCCCTCTCACTGCCTGACAGGTTTCTCTCCCCACTTCACAAGACACTCTTCCTCTCACTTTTGCATTACTGCTTTGCTGATTTTACCTCCAGCTCATCCTTTGCCCTCCTATGAAGATGACTTGAAGGATTCATGTGTCATCAACTGTGGCAACTGGTGCACAGCATTAGTTTTGCTTTAGTCTTTGTTTTTATAGAGTGGGAATCAAATGATCAATTTTTAAGCTGTGATTCTTTTAAATGATTGATCTTTATCAAAATTAAATTACTTTTATTTCATGCTCTGTGTTTCTAAGTGCATGACACGTGTGTGTGTGTGTGTGTGTGTGTGTGTATGTGTGTGTGTGTGTGTGTGTGTGTATGTATACACTGAGTCAGAATCAGCATTTAATCTCCCTACAGCATACTACTGGCAATAGTTCATTGCTAATAGGATAGATTACAATTTGGGCCTATCACCCCTTCAAACTTGCTCACAAACACATTCTTAGGATGATGACTGTAGCAAAAATTATAAGTAAGAATAAAAAATGTATATTAAATGTGCTTCAAACATTAAGAAAAATAATTGTTAAAAGCAGTTACAAATATTTTCTTACCTGAAAAGTGTTTGGATGCTATTAAGTTTTATGTACATTTATTATTTTACACATTACCAAAACCCTGTGATGATTTTCCAAGTCCTTCAGTCATTCAACTTTTAAAAAACTAATTTCTTTTTCATTAATTCTGGCTGAAGTGTCCTCTTGAACAAACCTCAATGACTTTTGCTATAACTGAAATGAGACAAGTTCCAAACAGTAATTTGATGCTGTTGGATCTAAATATTTCTATTGGCAGAGGAGTGCAAATTTAAAACAATGATTTAATTGTAGTAGGCCTTGCTTTGAGGGTTATGCAGCCAGTCCCATGGAGACTCTTTCTTCTCTCCTTATGGGCTTGTTACGGCTAATCTCTCATCACCATGGCTTTTAATTGTCTTTTTCCATTATGATATGATCTTAGATCTGCCTACCTTGGAGACCCAAATCTTTACTGAAAAATTTCTTGTGGTTTCTAGCTAGCAGGTCACTTTTCCTCTCATCAGATTCCTCCCAGTCGATCTGAAACTGGCTTCTATGTTACTTTGAAAGTTGGAGTCTTTTCTGTGGTAACAGATATCTACATTGCAAGAATTTTTATGTTTTGTTTTGATTGTAATTGACAACAACTGTACATATCTGTGGATGCAGTGTGATGTTTGGATACATGTGTACTTCTGGAATGATGAAGCCAGGGCTTTTAGCACACCCATTTCCTCAAACACTTAGCATTTCTTTGTTTTGAGAAAATTCAAACTCATCTCTTCCAGTTATTTTGAAATATCCACTATAATATCATTAATGATATTTACTGTTTGCACAATCAAACATTCTGATTTATCCCTCACATCTAACTATAACTTTGCACCTGCTGACCAATCTCTAGGCTGTGGTTTTTCTTCAGATTCATTAAACATTTTAACTTTACCAAAAAAATTTAATGCTTCAGAAATAATACCTTCATTTTTAATTTATATATATGTATTTTAAAATGCTACTAGTATATAGTAGTACACAGGATATATTATGGTTTTTACATATGTGCATGCAATGTATCCTAGTTAGATTTACCTCCTCCATCATACTACCTCCACCCCAAGAAATTTATCTTCTTACACAAAATCTTCTGTGCACACTACTATGGTGGTCAAGAGGGCATTCATTAATCATGTTCCCCAGGGAATGAAACTGCAACAACATAAGCACAAGTTTCCAAGCATTGAGATGTTACTTAAAGAGGTGTAAATTACAAGCAGCCATTCAGATGGCTACCTTTATAGCTAGAACCTCCTGGTTATTGTCCCTGTGTTTTTATCAAATGAAACTTAAATAAGATCTGTTAGGGTCTACATTTTGTCCATCTGAAGTTAAAATCCAGGTCTTCATCCTCAGGACTCAATATGACTGTACTGGAGTCAGGCTCTTCAAAGATTGTTAAGGTAAAATAAGATTATGAGGATGGGCCCTAATCTGACATGGGTGGTTTCCCTATTTAAGAGAAAATTAGAACACAGTTGTGCACTGAGGGAAGACTGTGTAAAGTCAAAGAGAGAAATCAGCCATCTACAAGCCAAGGAGAGAGGCACAGGAGAATCCACACCTGCTGATATCTTAATCTTTCACTCTAAAACTCCAGAACTGCACCACAATAAATTTCTGTTGTGTATGTCTCCAGTCTGTGGTGCTTTGTCAGAGCAGCTGGAGAAACTGTGACAGTGTCATAGGCACTCCTACAGTTTACAGGCTTCCCTGTGTGACCCAGTTTCCCTTTCTCCTGAAGAGTCCTGGGCAGTCTTACTGCCTACATGACCAGGTCATACTCTGCTCACTGTGGCTTGGCTTGGACTCTGTCTGTGACAGCCACCAAAGCATCACAGCATTAACAGTGATAATCTGATCCAAAAAACCAAATTTGTATCTGAAGTTTACCTTCAAATTTTGTTTCCCAAGGATTCAATGCTTATGTATATACACATTATATATTTAAAGAAGCACTTTATGAATCTAAACCACCTTATAGGGGCTCACAGTTCTCAGGGGGGTAGCACTTGACTACTGTGCATGAGGCACTAGGTTTCATCCCTTGTACCAAAACAAACAAGAAGAGAAAAACTAAACTTCCCTAGGCCAGTGTAAGTTGTCTCCCAGAATCCTTTGGCCCATAATTATTCACACTTCGTTAATAAACTTTACTTTTTCTAAAATCATTTTAAGCATTTTTGTTTTTTCTTTTACAACTGGACATTGTTCCTCCAGCTTAGTTTGCTCTTGCCAACTCTGCTTTATGCTGAGCTGGGCTTACGTCTGTATTGAGTTATTAATCCCTTTCAGACATTCCTTGGAGTTTATTCTTTTGCCTTTGGACTCTTATTGCCTTCCTTCCCAATTATCTTGAATAATGTTCTCATCTACCTATGATCTTTCTTCAGGGACTTGAATTCAAGGGAAATGCAATCCATGAAATTCTCAGAATTTCTCCAGTTTTTCTCCCTCTTCTGTAGAATTCATGCTACACTATGTTTACATTTTCTTCTAGAAAAATATCTCTTGTAGCATTCACTTAGCTTTAACCATGATTCAGAGGTAAGTTCTCTGGTGTATTTAATCATCCCATCTTTCTAATGAAGAAAGCAAGATTAAAAAAATTGAACCATTTTTCACATTCAGGTAAGTATTAAATTTTGAAAATAACATGTAGACCCAGGTCTGTTTTATTCTATAATCCAGTTCAAGCCACTTAGTATATGGTTCTTTTTGAAATTTTAATTTTAAATTCTATAGTATGCAATATGTTATATATAATTCTTTCCTAAGAAAATTTATTATTTTTTCTTTATAAGAAAAAACTATTGTAATTTACAAAGGACATGAGTTAAAAAGAAAAAAACAAAGGAGACCTGGTATCAGAAAAGGTATCTTTATACTCAAGGCATAAAAAATTGAATATTTAATCATACTTCATATTTTTATATTTATTCTCATTCTGTTTCTATTTTTCAATGTAGGAGAAACTGAGCTTGTGGTAGGCATTTAAATAGGCATGATCCATATGGATAAAATCTATTTTCTCTTCTTGTATAACATCTTGGGATAACTAATTATAATTTTTATATGTTTTGTGAGCTTTCATAATAGCAGCAAAATATTCAACTAGGTGGAGAGACCCAAATTTAATTTAAACTTTCTCATATAAGAATTCAGTTTTTATATAGTAGAGAATTCCTCAGTTTCTTCTTTATAAGTAATTAATTCACTAACAATCTTTGTATAAACTTTCAATTTTTCTTTTGGCACTGAGGTTTGAACTAAAGGCATCATGCTTGGTAGGCAGGCACTCTGCCACTTGAACCACACCACCAACCCATCTTTTGTGATGGATTTTTTTCTAGAGACAGTCTTGTGAGCTATTTACCAGGGGCTGGCTTCAAATCATAATCTTCCTGGTTTCTGTCTCCTGATAGCTAGTATTACATGTATGAGCCACCAGTGTCTGGCTAGAAGTTTCTGATTTACATAAAAGTTGAGTTGCTGCTACAGAGAATTTCCATACACCTACATTAAAACCAATGTTGATAAATTATTAAGTAAAGTCCATAACTAAATCAGATTTCCCTAGTTCTTGTCTCTATGCAAGGTCCTATATTATACTCAATCCTCCAGTCTCATCAGGCTGCTCTTAGTAGTACTACTGTCTCCTACTTTCCTTGTTCTTGGTGACCTTGATAATTTTGAGGAGTACAGGTCAGTTATGTTGTAGTGTTCCACAATTGAGACTTACCTATTTGTCCATAATTAGACTTGGGTTTTGCTTTTTGGGGTACAGGAGGAGGGACATAAAGTGCTATATTCGTTTATCATTTCAGGGGTCAGGCCAACAACATGGCATCATTGTTGATTACCTTGGTCTCCTTACTGAGGCAGTGTTTGTCAGATTGCTCCACCAGTTACCCATTTTCCCCTTTCTCTATACAATACTCTCTGGAAGGAGAACACTGTGTGCAGCCCACACCTGAATTGGGGACTTACTTTCTACCTACTTGAGAGTAGAAAATCTACACAAATTTTGTTTCATCTTCAACACTGGGGATTTGTCTTTTATCCCCCACTTATTTACTTTTCATCATAAGAAGGGTCTATTATATTCTCTGAAATAGTGCTGTCTTAATTCAGTGACTTCAAATAGTCGTTTCAGTTCACTGCAGGCTTTGCTGAAAATTGAAACTGTCCCAAATGACCACAGTTTTAAAAGTTTTCCTGAAACATGCCTCTTCCCTCTATACCCTCTCTCTTCCCTGTTTACTCCATCACCTCTCCTCTCTTTGCTCTGTCAGATGTGAGGAACACAGGAGATTGTACCTCTATTCTTGCACTCTGGAGTTATAGAGATTCCAGACTTCACTACCACAGAAGCATATGGAGGAGGACTCTAACATCAGGGAAATTAATACCTTTAACATATTTCAGCAACTGTTTCTGAGTAACTCGTACCTAGTCAGAATCTGCTGGACTCAGAAGCCACATCTGAAAACAGCATTTTGCAGCATCCCTGTATTAGGAGTGAGCACATGCCTCCTGCCTCCATGGCAGGCCAACCTGGGCTCTTGGTTGTTTAGAAGTAGGAAGTCTATGCTAAGTATAGAGCAGGATGGGTAACAAATATCCTCTGTTCCAACAGAGGCTTGCCCTCTAGTAGAAAAAGAGAGTGAGAGTCCTGCAAAGGTAGAAAGGCAGTCACCTCTCCAAAAAGAGGACTAAGTACTTTGTGGTGTGACCTCAGGCAAAGGTACTTTGGGCTTTTCTAACTCATAAAAGAAGTTGGAAATTTGATCCAAGAGTCTCTGGCTCAAATTTAAAAAGTGAATTAATTAGTTTAAAAGTGACTTAATTGAGTCAGGCACCAGTGACTGATGCATATTATCCTAGCTAGTCAGGAGGCAGAGATCAGGAGGATAGCAATTTGAAGCCAGCCCGGGCAAACTGTTCTTGAGACCCTATCTCTAAAACACACCACATTCATACAAATGCTGACAGAGTGGTTGGAGTGGTACAGTGCCTGCTTAGCAAGCATGAGACTCTGAGTTTGATCACCAGTAACAAAACAAAACAGTGAATTGTAATCTACCTACTAAACAAAATAATAAATATTATTTATTCTGAAGCAATTATCTTAATTTCATGACTATATAAAATATTTATATTTTATTCTCAGCCTCACCATAGGAAATGCATATCTCATAAAATCATTGTCATTAAATAAATAATGACCAAATCAAATTATCAGATGTTGGAAGAGTGAATTTTTCTACTTGATATACAGAAGTTTTAATTTCATTTTACCTTTACAGTGAAGTATCATGACTGACTTTCATTGCAACACCTTGACAGCCACCGAGACCACTTAACTCAAGCTGTCACCTGCAGCCCCTCAGCCCTAAGACTGTTAATTCTTTGGTGTTTTATTGACCGTACAGTCATCATTTATCAGTCAGCATGAATGAAGCACAGAGTATTTGGAAAAATTGTGTTGTGTTGAAACCTAGATTACCCATGCTAAGCTTGAAATTGTTAATATGCTTGGCTAAATGCACATCCCCTCTGTAATTTGCTTGTTTGTACTCTTTTAGAATTAAAAAGTGTATGCATGTGTATATGTAGTAACATGACAAGTGAACATTGCCAGTGTAAGAAGGAAACTCCATGGAATATATATATGAGTTATGTGTTTAATAGCAAGCATTAATGAGTCCTCTGTTTAGAAAAATTAATATATAAATTATTTATTTCTTTCCTTTCATTTTGTCATTTTTACATTTTCTTACATGTGTATACATTATCTTTACCACCTCTCCCCCTCACTGCCAGGCAGAACCTGTTCTGTCCACTTCTCCAATTTTGTTGAAGAGAAAGCATTAAGTGATAATAAGAAACACATATCTTTTTTTCTAGATTGGTATAAAGATAGCTATGCAGAGAGGTTCCTAGTGTTGCTTTCATGCATTTCTGTATTGCAACCCACAATGGTTCATTTCTCCCAGACCTCTTCACTACTTCCTTGTCCCCTTCCCATAGTGGCCTCTGTCAGTTTAAGATCACTTTATTCACTCCTTAACAGGAAACACATCAACCACATTCAAGTTTTAGATTCCTTTCCTTTCCCTATCTTTCACATGCATGTACTCCCCTTAGTGTGTGACCCATGTCCAATAATTTTACTGTATTTATTTTGGGTCTATAGTGTGCATGGTGGGAGAACATGTGAATTTTGTCCTTTTGAGCCTGGCTAACTTCACTTAAATGATGTTCTTTCTCTAGTTCCATCCATTTACTTCTGAATGACAAAATTTCATTCTTCTTTGTGGCTGAGAAAAACTCCATTGTGTACAAATACCACATTTTCTTTATCCATTCATTGGTTGTGGTGCATCTTGGCTGTTTCTGTAACTTGACTATTGTGAATAGTGCTGCAGAAAACATGTGTGTGCAGGTGCTTTTGTAATAACCTGAGTCACATTCCTTCACATACATCCCTAGGCATGGTATTGCTGGATCACATAGTAGGTCTATGTTTAGGTTTTTTAAGAAACCTCCATGTTTCCCATAGAGGTTACAGTAGCTTACATTCCCACCAGCAGTGTATGAGGATTCCTTCCCTCCACCCCGCATCCTTGTCAGCAGGTGGTGGTGTTCTAAATGATAGCTATTCTAATGGGGGTGAAGTAGTATCTTAGTGTGGTTTTGATTTGCTTTTCCTTTATGGCTAGAGATGGTGAGCAGTTCTTTCATGTGTTTTTTGACTTCTGGGTTTCTTGCATAGAAAAAGTTCTGTTTCATTCAGTTGCCCACTTCTTTATTGGTTCATTGATTTGGGGGGAGTTAATTTTTTTGAGCTTTCTGTATATTCTGTTTATCAGTCCTTTATCTGATGTACAGCTAGCAAAGATTTTTTCTTACTCTGTGGGTTATCTCTTCAATTTAGAAACATGTTTTTGTTGTGCAGAAGCTTTTTAATTTCATGTAGTCCTATTTTTCCCTCCTTTCTCTTAGTTGCAGGGCTGATGGAGTTCTACTGAGGAAGTCCTTACCTATACCTATTGCTTCCAGAGTATTCCCTGCTCTTTTGTGTATTAACTGCAAGATTTTGGGTCTGATGCTAAGGTCCTTAACCTACTTTTGAGTTGATACTAGCACAGGGTGACAGGCATGGATCTAGTTTCAGTTTTCTGCAGGCCACTTTTTCCAGCACCATTTGTTGAAGAGGCTGTCTTTTCTCCATCATTTATTTTTGGCACCTTTGTTAAATATAAGGCGTACATAGATGTATGGATTCATATCTGGTCTTCTATTCTGTTCCATTAGTCTTCAAATCTATTTTTTTTGCCAGTGCCATGCTGTTTTTATTGCTATGGCTCTGTAGTATAATTTGAAGTCACGTATTGTGATAACTCCAGCATTGCTCATTTTGCTGAGTATTGCCTTGGCTATTTGTGGTCTTTTGTGTTTCCAAATGAACTTTAAGGTAGATTTTTCAATCTCTGTGATGAATGTCTTTGGAATTTTGATTGGAATTGCATTGAACATGTAGGTTGCTTTTGTATTATAGTCATTTTTACTATGTTGATTCTACCCTTCCATAAACATGGGAGATCTTTCCATCTTCTATAATATTCCTCCATCTCTTTCTTCAGTGGTTTGTAGTTCTCCTTGAAGAGGTCATTCACATCCTTCCTTAAGTTTATTCCTAGGTAATTTTTTTAAGGCTGTTGTAGATCAAATTGTTTTCCTGTGTTCTTTCACAATTTGTTCATTGTTGTTGTATAGAAAGCTACTGATTTTTGTAAGTTGGTTTTGTATCCTGATACATTGCTGAAGTTCTTTGTGGTGATCATGTCATCTGCAAATAGGGATACATTGTCAGTTTCTTTACCTATTTGTTTTTATTTTTTCTTCTAGCCTTATTTCTCTGGCTAAGAATTCCAGGACTATGTTGAATAGGAGTAGAGAAAGTAGGCACCCTTGTCTCTTTCCTGAGTACAGGGGAATGGTTTTAGTTCATCTCCATTAAGTATGATGTTGGCTATAGGTTTGTCACATATAGCCTTTACAATGTTGAGGTACATTCCTTCTATCCCTAATTTCCTTAAAGCTTTTATCAGGAGGTGGTTTGGGATCTTATCAAAGGGTTTTTCTGCATCTATTGAGATGATTAAGTGGTTTTTGTTTTTGCTTCTATTAATGTGCTGTATTATATTTATAGATTTACATATGTTGAACCACCCCCGCATCCCTGGGATGAACTGTCTTGGTCATGGTGAATGATCTTTCTGATAGGTTGTTGGATTCAGTTTGCCATTATTTTATTGAGGATTTTTACATCAATGTTCATTAAGGAGATTGGTCTATAGTTCTACTTTTTGGATGTGCCCTTGTCCAATTTTGAAAGAAGTATAAAACTGACTTCATAGAATGAATTGGGCAGTGTTCCTTCCCTTTCTATTTCATGGAAAAGTTTAAGAAGGTTGATATTAGTTCTCCTTTGAAGGTCTAGTAGAATTCAGCTGAAAATCCATCAGGTCCTGGATTTTTCTTTATTGGTAGACTATTGCTGTTTCAATTTCATTCTCCAATATTATTGATCTGTTTAGGTAGTTATTAACTTCTTGGTTCAGCTTTGGATGATCATAAGTATCTAGAAATTTTTTTTATTTCTTCAAAATATTCTAATATATTGAAATATAGTTTCTCAAAGTTGGCTCTGATGATTCCCTGGATTTCCATGATGTTTCTTGTTATCTCACATTTTTAGTTTCTGATTTTGCTAATTTGGGTCTTTTCTTTCATCATTTTAGTCAGATTTTCCAGGAGCTTGTCAAACATATTTATGTTTTCATAGAACCAGATTTTTGTTTCATTGATTTTTGTTTGTTAATTTTTTTGGAGGGGTCTCTATTTCATTAATTTTAGCCCTTATTTTTGTAATTTCTATCCTTCTGCTTGTTTTGTTTTTTTTTCTCTTGCTTTTCTAGGAGTTTGAGATGTAACTTTAGGTCTCGTATTTGAGATCTTTCTGAGCTTTTAATGTATGCACTCATGGCTATAAGCTTTCTTTTTATGACTGACTTTGCTGTGTCCCATAGGTTTCATTATGTTGTGCTTTGATTTTCACTAACTTCCAGAAAATTTTTTATTTCCTCTCTTATTTCTGTTATGACCTCTGATCATTGGGTAATATATTATTCAACCTCCAATTATTTGCTTGTTTTTTGCTGTTGTTTTTGTTGTTGAGTTCTAGTTTTAATGCATTGTGATCAGATGGAATGCAGGGAGTTATTTCTATTTTCTTATATTTACTGAGGCTTGCTTTGTGTCCTAAGGTATGATCTATTTTGGAGAACTTTTGTGGGTTGCTGAGAAGAATGTATATTTTGCTGTTGTTTGATGAAATGTTCTGTAGATATCAATTATGTGCATTTGATTTATGGTGTCATTTATTTCTAGGATTTCTATGTTGATTTTTTGTTTGGATCTATTGGAGATTTAGGCTATTAAAGTCTCCCACTACCACTGTATTGGAGTCTATATATGCTTTTAAGTCCTATAGTGCATGTTTGATGAAACTGGGTTCACTGACATTGAGTGCATATAGGTTGATAATTGTTATTTCCTTTTAATGTATTACACTTTTTAATAGCATGAAGTGTTCTTCTTTATCTCACTTGGGCAATGTTACTCTGAAGGAACTCTACTTTGTCTGATATAAGTATTGGTGGTTATTGGTTTGGTAAATCTTCCAGCCTTTCACCCTAATCCAGTGCTTGTTTCTATCAATAATGTGAGTCTCTTGTAAACAACAGATTGCTGAATCTTCTTTTTTAATCAAGTTTGCCAAATGGTGTCTTTTGATGGGCGAATTGAGTCCAAGACATTCAGTTTTAATATTGAGAGGTATGTGGTGAGTCCATCATTAAGTTGTTTTTGTTGTTCAAGGGCTTGATTTTGTGCACCTGAATCAATGTTACTCTCTGATTCCTTGTCCTTTTTTTCTCCTGTGGTTTGATACTGCCTATCTTCTCCTGATTTTATTTTTGCTTTATTTTTTTGAGTGCAGAATTCCTTGGAGAATCTTTTGTAGTGGTGGTTTGGTGGTCATATGTTGTTTTAGTTTCTGCTTATCATGGAAGACTTTTATTACTCCATATATTCTGAATGATAGTTTTTCTGGGTAGACTATCCTATGGTTGAGGTTATTTTCATTCAGTGCCTAAAATATCTCACTCCAGAATGATCAGATAGAATGTGGTTAGATAACCAACCTTTTATGCTAATTCATTCATTTTTGCCAGTTACAGATTATTTTCTGCAAAAATTTAGTTACTTTCATGATTCTAACACTTTGAAATTAGACCAGAATCAAACTTTAAAATTATGTATAAATTGATAAACCAGTCTAGCTGATAATTGCATGAAAGATAAAAAGCTATTCAGAAAAATGAAAGATAAAATATAGACTTGACTTTAAAGTGGAATTTTAAATCAAATACATTTGTTTTTGTGTAATTCAATTCAGGACACATCTTGGTTTAGAAATATATGTAGAAGTCAGAACATCAAGGAGAAATGAATATTCTCCTTATACTGAATAGAATACACATTCCTTAAATTTGGTGTCTTCCTTCAGAGGATGTGCTTTGTAGCATTTCTAATAACTTAGCAAGGAGGCAAAGGATGCAAAGCTCAGAACTGACTGGAATGTGATATTCCAGCTGACCTCTGGTCCTGGGATATTGAGTAACTCAAACAATATCATCACACCTTATCCTACTCAGCATTCAAGGGGACATTGTAGCACCAGGATCCTACTGGGCACACAAGAACATAGTCAAGCTCAAAGTGGGTAGGGGTCTCTTCTTATTCATTTGTATTTCTTGTACTCAGAGGTTCTAAAAATTGGGTCACAGTGGAGAAGTTGGCTCACAACATTGAGTATTTGCATCAAGGAGTGTGCTCATTATCAAATTAGAAGAAACAGTGGATTTGCTGGGGTAGGGGGTGGAGATCAATTTTACTAGTCAGGTAGAGAAGGAAAGTGGGCTTCTGCTCAGGTATGCATCCAGACATCAGAAGATGGAAGTTTTTCTCTACTACACTGAATACTGACTCTTTAAGAATCAGTCAGACTTTTCATTTTCTTCTCTTTTTAAACTTTTTAATTAACAAGTTAAACTATTTACCATGGCAGATGCCATGATTAAAATTTAATCAGTTACATTCTTAATCAGGGAGCCTATGAATTTGGATGAGAAAAAACAATATATTTCAGTTTTATTAAATTCTAATTAAAATTTAGTGCTTTTGTCAAGAATGAATGTAAAAACTGACAACCTTTTGCTTACCAACAAAACCAATAAAAATTAAATATTAGAATGCTTATATATAATTATTAAAGGTATCCCCAAATATTATTTGGCTCATCACCACAATGAAGGTATTTATAAAATTAAGTGGACTTTATTAAATCTTGGTACTTAGTAATTTCATCGTTATATCCTGTTAAATGAACTAATAAAGAAGCACATTTTAAATTGTACTTCAACATCTTTTTTTTTGTTGTGATTATGTGTATTTTAATAATTCTTCTGAGAAAAGGCTCAAGGTCTCACATTGCCCAAGAAGAATGGGGGAGTTTAGTAAGCTTTATCAGGACAGAATTTCCAATATCTGGGCAGAAAGCAGAGGGTGTTTGAAAGCAGCCTCCTTCCTATTTCAGTTTTTTGAATTGAGATGTATGGAGATTATCCTGAGGAAGAGGTGTAGAGATGGAACAGGATGGGAGAAGTAATTCTAAATGGCAGGGGACCACTCCTTGTGTCTGGCATTCAGGAGACAACTAATCCAGCTGTACATGGAAGAGAACAGCCTTCAGCTTCAAAGAATTGGGAGAATTGGCCATAAACTTTATCAGAGATGACCATGATGAATGGAAGCCCACACACTTCTTTTTAGTTAATCTGTCAACACTTTAACTCCTTACTCAGGAAACTTCAACCTTGGTTGGGAACAGAAGGCACACTGTTGGTAAGTGGGTTTACTGTCAGAACGTCAGCATCAACATGATTCATTTTGTTGTAAAAAAAGAGAGTGGGCATTTCCCCTCTATGGAAGTTTGTGAGCAACCAATCACATTCCTTATTGTTTTGTTGTAGAGTTAGAATTCTCATTATTGTCACTGCATAATGAAATATAGTGAGCTGTCATTTCAAGTTCTGAGTTTTGGAAGAACGATAAAGCTTAAAGTTTTTATATTTTTTGATAACTATGGTGTGATATGGAAGGTATTCTTATGAACCGTTCCATACCAGGAGAAGACATCTTACAATAATTAACAACAATGACATTAAAGCAGGATTTATGAATATCAGCTTCCATCCTTCTTTTTCCAGCATCATCATGTGTGTCTTATAGAGGTATTGGGTGTTGTCTGCAGCAGAGCAGAAGCACAGCCATGGATATTGGAATGAACAACATTAATTCTGCTTTCCAGCAGGAGGAAGAGAGGAGGTGAATGTCACAGTAACTTACTGACAAGGGAGAGATCTGAAGCAAGGTAATATAGGTTGCATCACAGGAACTGGAGAGTGGTTGATAGGTAGTAAAGAAAAGCTGCCTTATCATTTGTTACAGAACATTAATATTGAGAAGAAGGTAATTATGCTAAAGCTGGAAGACAGTGCACAGGATCCTGGAATAAGTGTGGCTGGTCTAGGAACAGAAAGAAGGCATGTTTCTGAATTTAGAGGATAAGAACAAAGTGAGTGGAAGTGGGGTCATAATTAAGAGCTTGGCTGTCCTTGTACAGTTGCAGGTTTTAAGGAAAATAGGCTTTCTGCTCAACATGACTTTGGAAAGCTGTTCTCAGAAGACATGAGTTAGAACAAGACTGGATGCACAGTGCTAATATAGGTGGCAGTATTCAGAGTTCAAGGTGACAAAGGGCAGCAGAAAATGGTGCCCTACCTCTGTTAGTCTAGCTACTCTGGACACAGAAATTGGGAGGATCACTGCTTGAGGACAGTCCTGGCAAAAGAGACCCCATTTCAACCAATGGCTGGAAGTGGATGCATATGCCTATCATCCCAGATACAGGGGTAGCTTAAGCAAGATGAAAGTGATACAGGCCAGTTTGGTGGAAACACTCAAGATCCTACTCAAAAGTAACTAAAGGAAGAGCTGGGGGTTTGGCTCAAGTGGTACAGTGTCTACTTAGTATGCATAGAGCCCTGAGTTCAAAAACAAAAACAAACCAAATTAAAAAGTTTTGGACACACTGATGACAAATGGAAAGGAAAGGGTACAAATAAGAGACATGTTTCAAAGGTCAGTTTCACAGGACTTCCTGAAAAATGTCAGTTTAGCATACATTAGGGTAGTTATACAATTTATTCCCCACACCATGACCCTTGTTTTATGATAAAATGTGGTGTTTATTATTAAGCAAGGACTGGAGGTTTAATCAGGGCACTTCTGAGTAAATCAGGACATATACTTGCCATATATTTAAGCACAAAGATTAACCAAGGCTGGTTTTTGCTTCATTAACTATGCTGATGTTAGTATACTTATTGGGAGAGCCTGAAAACTTGTGGCAGGAAAGATTTGGGAGAAGGAAGCAACAGTTCCCTTTTTTATGGCCAATTTGAGAAACTTACACAAAGCTATAATCACTGGCACCTGAGGATGGAGATAAAAGCTGAAAGTACCTTAGGATGACAGGTACTGCTGCTCTACTGTGGTTTCCCTGATTAATTACCTAAAGTAGCTAGGTAGCATTTTATAATTTTAATTATAAATTTTTTGAAAAAATAATGAACAGATTTATTTCATAAGGATCTTAAGAAAGTGACATTATTGTTGAATATGTCAAAATATATATCTTTTACTTTACCCTGTCCTTCATAGTTTTGCTCACCTAGGCAGAGCTCATCATTTCAAAATTAGAAAGAAAGATAAGTATGACTCATAAGGCTGATTTTTTTCTGAGATTCCTATGACATTTGTAAACGTTATAAAAATAGCACTTATCTTTTGAACATAATTAAAAATTTTTACTTTTTAGGAGATAGGCTAATTGAGAAAAATTGTGTTAATAAAAACTATCCTTTGTTAAATAAACTGTACTATGATTTGAGGACACAATTTCTACATGGGTATCTTGTGATGTCAAATAGTAATAGTTTCAAAATTGAGAATACGCACCCCAAAGATATGCACAATGATTATGTTATAGGAATTGTATGTATATACATCCTATACAATGCTTTTAAATTGTATTTCTCTGGATATTTCACTGTTAGAAAAATGTACTGATACAGAGGTACAGATATATATTTATGTACACATATATTTACTGATACAGTGTTATAAACATGCATATATACATATATATTTATTTACAGACACACATATATGCTCCCAGTAGTGATAATTATGATAGAACATATTTTCACCTCCTTGTGATGACTTTTGATGGAGTGGACTGAAAGTCTGGCAAGATAATCCCATAATAATGTTTGCCTAGCTCTATGCCAACCCTTTAAATATCTAGGCATGCAGACATTCCCATTTTTCTAAGGAAATGTTACAAATATGATTGGTCAATAATTTTTCACAAGTCTTAAAATAAATCACTTAAGTTTTTCAAATATAATTTGTGTACCAATAAAATCAAAAGATTGGAATTAATGGCTTATTCAATTAAATCATGAAGAATAAATGGTGATCATAAGAATGAAAATCTTATTTACATTCCCTGATACTCATTTTATTCATTTCCTGAACAAGATGGAAGAAATCTTAATCTAATCTTTAAAGATATCACAATTTGAGTCTAGCCTTTTCATTTTTTCTTTGAAAATGTGCATACAGCTATGTGCATATATTTTTACAGTAAATGATAAATAAATACTACAACTAAACATAGGTAATACATACATGGGGAAAATAAAAAATCATAGGCCACAATGTGCTAGTTATTTTCTTTTTCCAATATTAATGAGAGATGGGTGGCAGAGTTAAATTTAACTAATTTATTATAAGTTCAGTTTCTCAGAGAGGATGTCAAATTTTAAAAAACACTAGAAAGTTTTACTCAATGGATTTCAGTTTAATGTTGGAGAAATGTCAGAAGCTAGATATGTGCATGACTTCTGGGATTCCCCATAAATTAAAAGATTTTTGAAAATAACTAGAAATACAATATTCATTGCCTTATCTTGTCTTATAATATCAAAACTAATATATCAATAAATGAGTGAAGCAGTGGAGGCATAAATTTTAATAGAGTAGAGTAAGTCTTCAAAAAGTAATAATGTCTTCCAAAGTGTATTTACAAGTTGTGATTGAAAGTATATTTCCGTAACATAATTTAAGTAATCAAAATGAAGTACCTCATAACGTAGTTATAAAACTAATGAGAGAGGCATTATTCCATTTTATGCAAATAATATAGATGAACTTCAATTTTCATTTCAAATATCACAAATCTTTCTGTGATTTGTTAAAAATGTCACCTTCCTGTCTGTGATTTGTTTAAAATGTCATCTTCCTGTCTCTAATACATCTCCATGACTTCATTTTGTTGCCAAGTATCGTCATTTATAAAACTCTGTATGGTACCATTTGCATTTAAAAGTCTCCTTTTGATATTTACTGTATACTAGTTGTATCATATACCTAAAACTTGACAAAATTAGTGTATTTCCATAACTTATCCAGGTAAAGCCTGTAAAATTCATTCACTCAGCAGTTTGGAGGGCATCATCACCATCTCCACCACCATCAACATCATCATTATAATTTTCATCAATCTTAATCTACTGAATAAATGCCATGGTGGCTTCTCATTTGTGACCTTTGAAACTTTATATGTTGGTGAATATTCCCCTCCACATAGACTTCTGATTGAAATTGCCATTCAGAACTCTGCCTCCAGAGAAATACTCCTAGAACATCAGAAGGCAGAACATTGGATACTGCAATTATGTTGCTAGAATGAACTAAGTCAGAAAAATTTGTCACAGTACACGACTTCTTGTTGTGTATGGTTAGTTTGGGAAGTTGAAATAAGTTTTTGATAAGATGTGGTTTTAATGTTATCATCAGGTAAGAAATTTCATATAAAAGCAAGTGAAGAAATTGATGAGTGTGCTGTACAGACAAGGAAACAAACATAGTAACTTCAACTCTGAGCTTGTATTCTGTGAGCAATCTGTTACTATTTAGTCTTAAGGCACATGGGACTCTACAAAGAAATGAAATAAATATGTCTTAGAATCAAACTCAAGGCTTTGAATTTCTAGGAAATGTTTTTGATTCTTTGCATTGTGTTTGTTGGCAAGTGGAACAAATTGGACAGCTTCCTCAGTGTGCTCCTTTCACTATCCATCCTAAATTGGATTCTCTGTCCCTTTCAATGATTGTGCACACACTTAACATTCCTTAAGAAGTTCATTTCATGTTTTAATTTGTTAGCTTTATTCCAGTTTGTGCAATAATTGTGATTCATGATAAGCCTGTGGATACATATGCAAGAAGGGATTGAATGTTTTCAAGATAATTGTCACCAAATGTTTTTGTTGGAAAGCAGCAGGGTGAGCTGATGGAGTTGTTAAGAACCCTGTGCATGTTCACCCTTGTCAGAAGGCAAAACACATGCAAAGGGTGTTAATGTACTTCCTGTGGAAGAGAAAAGAGAGGCACATTATTCTTGTGGCTTGGATATTAAACTTCAACAAAAAATCGTGTGTTGAAGGTGTGATCCCCAATTGACAGCAGTGTGGGAGCTGATGGAATCTTCAGAAAGTCAAACCTATGGAAAATTGTTAAGTCACTAGGGGCATGACCTGTAGGAGCATATTGGGACCTCAGTCCCTTCCTCTGTCTTTCTTTCCAGACTGCCACGAGGTGAAGAGACTCTCTCAACCAAGTAATTCTGCCTTAGTGTAGGCACAGACCAATCTGAAGCTGAAGTAACAATTTGACTGAAGTCTCTGAAATTGTGAGACAAAATAAACTTCCCCTTAAGTTGAACTTTCTCTGATATTTTGTCACAGTGACAGAGAACAGACTCACACAAGTATATAACTCACTCTCCATTTATACTTTCTGTGCTAAGAGTTGTGGTCAGATGGTGTAAGCAGTAGTAGAAGTTTCTACCCTAACCACCACCAATAGTATCCTCATCAGCAGCCCCAAGGGAGAAGAATGAAAGCCATATGTGAGCTTAGACTTCAGCAATTCTTTAAAGTTATGGGGAATAAGGAGACACTCCAAAGAGAAACTGCAATTGACAGCAGCATTCTCCCTCCTAGAATGAAGTGATAATTTTATCTGAAAAGGGATTAATACCACACAGAGTCTTAAATTTCCCACATTTTGTGGGTGTTTTGCAGTATGATTACTCTTATTGGGAGAGGAAATAAAGGGGTCAGCTAAGGGAAATCTATTATTGTTTCTGCACATGAGTCAGGATCCTATCAATACTGATATTTATGTGTGAAAAATTAGCACATATGTTTATTCCCAGAGATATAATCAGGTTCACAGTTACTTTGCATCAAATTCAAATTCAGAGTAACTTGGATTTGGTTTCAATGGCAAACCTAAGTTGAGAACATTTTCAGACACCTTTGGATAGGAAAGGTAAGAGAAAAGCATAAATATTTCTGAGTTTGAGAGAGTAAGTCAGGATATAGCTCAGTGGACAGTAATGATAATGATGTAAACAAATGTGTTTGAGATCTTACTATGTTCTAAGACTGCTCAAGGTGAGCTGTATACCAAAAGTTCATTAACTTTCATAGAAATACTATAATGCAGATTCTATTCTTGTGTTACCAAGACTTTTTGTTGCTGTGATAAAATACCTGAAAAAATGACTTCGGGGAAGAAGGATTCATCTTGGCTTATGATTACACAGTCTTCAGTCCATCATAGTATGGAGGATGTAGCAGAGCAGGGCCACCCACATCACATTCAGGGAAACTTTCTCCATACTGCTTAGTTAATGTTCTCTGGAAACATCCTCACAGACACCTAGAAGTGGATTTTACTAATCACCTAGGTGAGTGATTTTCAAGCAGATAAAGTTGGCAAACAAGATCACCCACAACAAGACTTATTCCCCATTTGTAAGAAGAACTATGGCTCAAGGTCTCATAACACATAGCTATGACATGTGTGAGTCAGCAGTCTTTCTTTTTGTTGTTGTTTTTGTTTATTTCTTTGTGACACGGTCTTGCTGTGCAGTCCAACATGTCCTAGAATTCCTTGAACTTGTGTCTGACTGCCTCTGTTTCCCAAGTGCTAGAATTACAGGTATGCACCACTATTTCTGGCCAATGGATCCAGAATTCCTAAAGACTAGGATCAGATTTTATCAGGGTGCTATAAGGTAGTAAAAGATAAAAGTTATTTCAAAGTGCTATTTTCAATTGATAACATAATTACATATGGATGACTTTAGAAAGTTCAAAATGAGACTAAAATGCTAGGCTATTTGAGAAAGCAGCAATGAAATCATCCCTTGACAAATATTCAATCTGAGGGACATATGATTTCTAAATAGGAGGGTGATTCCAGATGGAGAAAATTGTCCTGCATTTCAGCACAGTTACTCTCCTAAAACTTTAAAGAGATTAAGATACAGAGGTGTGGAAAACATCTATAAATGTCAGTAATTCATAATAAACAGATACACATGGCCATCACCTCAACCCTGTCCTATATAGGCTTCTATCCAGAGGGAGGTCTTCTGAGGCCATTAGCTTCCATACTCAGGTGGAATGAGCTGGGGCCAGGCAAAGGTATTCATTTTCAGCATAGGTGATTGGCTAAGAAGTCCTCTTGTATATTCTGGTGTTAGTTTGGAACATTAGGCATTACTTAATCAGGACAAAGGCAGGAAGTACAAACCCTTGGCATTAACAGTGGAGTTGTTTTTATTGCATTCATAAAATAGTTACTAGTGCTGAAGTAAGCTAGCAGAGATAGAATTAAGTAGGTATTTTAAGTACATTTTCAGTTCAGAGATTAATTCAATTTCTCACAACTTCTGGAACTATAACAACAGCTCTACTGTAATTAGCATTCATGGGTATCAGACAGACCACAGAGTGGCAGGCACTTGGTTGTAGTGTTTTTAACCTCAGACAAATGACATGAAATCTAGTAAGAGAGCATGTCTATCTGGGACAAAGATGAAGGGGCTTCTAAGTGGGGTGAAATCTATGACAGTGATAGTGATATCATCATGGGGCTTTTTGCAGAAAATGTGCCCAAGTGAAATTTGTAACCTTGGCCTATCTCACACACCTGCAAGGGAAATGAAGAGTTGTGAAAATTGGTGGAAGTACTGAACTTTGAAGAGTGGAGACAGGAAGAGAAGAGGGCACATTTCCAGACATGCCAGACCCTGGTCAAGAAATCAAAGGAATTGTCACCATAAATGAGTTGTAGAAATAGTAGATTTTTCCACAGAAATATTTCATTATGTATACAGAAGAAAGCACATGATTGAGATAATATTGATTACAAATCCTTCCTACCTATAATTTCATCTTACCCTTAAAATGGTACTCTTCTTAAATTTGTATATATATATATATATATATATTTTTCACCATCTCTAGCTCTTTTAAAGTACCTTTATAATATTCATACATGACCATATATTCATGTGTATTTCATTATCAAGGTTATGAATGAGAAATAAGAATAAAAGTGAATGAAATCAAATCATATTCATTCCTCCTTAGTATTTATGAGCAAGAATCTTTGAGCCAGCTGTAACCCAGGAAGGCTCGGTAGAAAAGAACTTTGGTATGAATTTGTTTGCCCTTCCATAGTGATAGCAACCATCTGCACTGTAGCACTCTATTGAGAATACGATGTTGTAGAAATGATCATTTGGTGACTAGGTTTCAAAATACTCCAACAATTGTTAGGCTACTTTAAGACGTGGCATTAGAATAATTGCAAAATTACAAGGAAACCCAGTCCAACACACATGATCCTCAGGAAAACTGTTGCTCAGGCTTTAAAGGAATTGCATCAGTTTGGAGTGTAGGAATTGCTCCTCCTCCAATGAATGTAAGAACCTTGGAGAACACAGAATGTTAAAAGCATTGCTGTTTTTGGAGTTGGTGGAGGGAAATTCAGTCTGAGGGAACCTGGAGGATGGGGTATGGAATTGGGGTTGTGGGAACTCCAACAACTATGATGTGTGTCTCAAATGAGGTTTCCATTCAGTCCTCTGCATACTAAACTTAATTTTAGGGTGAGAGGAAAAATTGGCTCATAATTTGGGGAGTGGTTGATTCTGAAATTTTGAAGAATATTCTGGAACACTACCCTTATATGTGTAGCCACCCCTAAGGCAGGGAAACAAAGGTATTTGAAGGAAAGTAATTGTAATAAATACAAGTTGTATTACAGATTGTCACTGGTTGATGGGTGCAAAGACATTGTGATGGCTTGGTCCTTGTGTATAGTGTCTAAAATTACAACACCTTGTCAGAGGCAGGAGAAGGAAAATAAGCAGGCAAAAAATAGCACAGTGGAGAAAGAAACTCTACTGTGAAAAGAAAGAGGCTTTTATTAAAGGCAAAAGTACATCTGGACAGCTGGTGGAGTGGCTCAAGTGGTAGAGAACCTGCTTACTAAGCACAAAGCTCCAGTAGCAACAGGAAAAAAGAAAAAGTACACCTGGAGCCTTGAGGCCACTACCTCAAGTTGCCCAACCACTGGCACCATTATTGGACAATGAGAGAGTAGAAATCTGTTGGTCTGGACTTCTAGGTCTGCCCCTAATTCTGCCTAAATGGGCCACAGAATGTGCATGTCAGCTGACTGTGTAAAGGTAGACAGGCAGATGTTTGTGCAGTAGTGAAAATGATGTTAAGTGCATGGGTTCTCTTTGCTCTTCTTGGTCTATTATGGAGGGAAACATGGTGGTCTTCTGTGGTTTTATGTTAAGTATGAACACTCACCTTGAAATGACGATGGGAGTTGTAGCAAGAGGATGTTCATTAGTCATAAATACAGGCTGCTTGTTCCAAATGGAATGTCCCAAATGTGGGGTGGGATGTAGGTGCTTCTTTTTCCTGACTCTGCCTACTGTGTCAGTTGGACATTTATAACCATAAATTATAAATTTCAAACTTCTTAATCATCCCAAAATGTTGAATGTGAAAATCCTTCTGTAAATGGAAGGTTCTATAGCTGACCTCATGTGATGGGTCCTGATACATACACAAGCACACTAAAAATGTTGTTTTAAATTATACTCAGCTGATGTGTATAAAATGCATATGAGAAATAAGTAAATTTTATGCTTAGATATGGTCACATTCCAAAGATGCTTCATTCCATACATGCAAATATTTCAAAAAGTGGAAAAGCTCTGGCATCCAGAAAACTTCTGTTCCTAGAATTTTGGATAAAGGAATTCCAAATATGTACATGTGATGGAAGTTTCATGGGGAAAATTAAGGATCAGAAGGCAAACTAGACAAATCTGAAAGAGTATTATCCAGTTATTTATTGTGAAACACAGAAGATAGCTATGAAAAAGTAACACTAAAGTAAAGGAAGACAGTGTCATGAAATTCCAAATCTGACCTCCATTCTCTAAGTAAGGCTTTCAACTTAAAAAGTAGGAAGGGTGAAGGAGTTATCTGAAGATGGTGAAGTGTTTGAGCTGGGTCATCATGACAGATGTTACAACCAACATGTGGCATTAACTGTGACTTTGTGCCCTGGGAGGAGTACATGTACAAAAATACCATGATAAATAGAAAAAAAATGAGTAGATAAATAAAGCCATAGAGAGAAATAAAGAAGGTCAGGAAGTACAATTGAGAACTACCCAGTGACAAACTACCTCAGGAGAAATCCATTTATGTTTTCCTTCACCCAAGGTACAAGGAGGAAGATATAGGAAGAGTTTTCAAGCAAAAGCAGAGATAAATTTCAGTATAGCTAAACTCCAGGAAGTCAGGTTGTTCAATAAATATAGAACGCCTGGCCTTGTGCTGTTTTCTACTTTTTAATATTGTTGCAATTGTTTAACTAGCAAATCTAATGAAAGACACTAGAAGTTCTCTAATTAGTGATTTCCTAGTAGTGAAGATAAAGGCTAAAAAGACAGAAATTGTGAAGATTTCTCAATCCACATAGTTCAGTTATCACATGCTTCAACAAAAAACAAGGTTTACAAACAACTCCATTAAGCAGAAATCAAAATGAAGTGCCAAACATAGGGAACTATGAAGTCACAATATATGGGGCTCCAGAGCTAGATGTGGGTGGTGAAGAGATCTAGGGAAGAAAAAGGCATTCTACAGAAACAGTTAGATGGACTCCATCGTGCAACAAGAGAAAGATTAATCCTGGAGAAATACATGAAAAACACAGGGATAAAATGTTAACATGTGTTTATTACATGCTTCTAAAATGGTACAATAATTAATGTGGAAAGTGTAAATCTTTAAAAAAATCACAACTATGTTAAGAACGAAGATGTTTTCCTACATTCAGCTCCATTTGTTAGGTAGGAAAGTAGAACACTGAATACCTGCAGTCTGTTAGCTTGAAAAATAGAGTAAAATTCAAAGGCAAAATTGTAAAACTCAAATACAACCATAAAAGAAAGAGGAACTTATCCTACTACTTGACAGTGTTTTATGCTTAAGACCTTGGCATAGCCTGAACCACCAGAGTCTGAGTAATGACTTTCATCTATTAGTTTAGTAGGGGATCAGAGTTTATGGACTCTCTGTGCTTCTGTTGTTCATCTTTAAAATGAGGATTATATTTGTACTCACCTCATAGACCTACTTAAAGATTAAGTAAATCAGTGCTCATGAAGCTCTCCTCTATATTCTGTGTTCTGAGGTGAATTTCATTATGCCCTTCTTCCAGTTCAGTGATTCTCTCCTCAGATGTGTGTGCCCTGCCATAAACCATACACGGAGTTTTATATTTTAATGACTGTTATTTTCATTTCAGGAAATTATACTTTATTCTTAAGAAAAATCTGTTTGTGCATTCTGATATTCAGTTTCTTCCTTTAAAGATTCTTGAAATTCTTCTTCATAACAACTTTAAACATCTATGTTGAGCTCACATTCACATTGTTTAAGCAGCTTGGGTTTCTGCAATGCAAATGTCTTTCTTTTTCTACTTGCTGATTCAGGTGGATTGCTTCCCTATGTGTTTATAGAAAATGCCCAATAAGTAGGCATATGAGGGACATTTTTTCTATGAGGATTCCCACAGGTGTCTTCCTTGCTCCAAAAAAGAACATTTTCACAAGAGACCCTGGCCCTACAAGTTCCTGGAGTTTGTATCCAGACCTACCAGCAGCTCAGAGCCAGACCCAGAGGCTCATCTAAAAACCAATGTCCCAGAATAAATCTCATTGTAAACCATGAACTTATGGACTGAGTTACTAGTCAATACTATTGTGAGAATGGGTAAATATGGATAAGAAAAAAATTGACTGATAATTTTGTTTTTGATACTTAATTAAACATATGTACTTGATATATATTTTAATGATTTTAACAACAAGGTGCTTGACTTTTGTGAGATCTTTTTACTATTTAGCTAATATGGGACATTGAAATTAGATAGACCAGATCACACCTAATTTTAAAACCACTATAAATTGTGAAGTAGTTGAACAGAAATTTATTTCTGTAATAGTAGATTAATAATTCCATCTTACTCTCTCACTAAAAATAATGTAAAAATGTTACATGAAATTCATAGACAGGAACATATTAAATGCTAGTGGCTGAGAAATAAAGCCAAAATCAAATCTACAAGAAGAGGGAGCTTCAAAACCAACATTCAAAACTACTTTTGCCTTGATATCATTATCTAATGAAAGGAAAAAATAAATGAAGTAAATTAAACTTTTCAATAAATGAGTACCTATATGAATAATAATAACACGTGCAGAAAATTATTTGTCTCTGAAGACATGTAATAATCGAAAAGGTTAACATGAGAAAATATCATTATATCCTGCCAAATAAATGAGCAAGGGACTTGAAGACTTGCTTAACAAGAAAATAAAGTGAAGTGATAAGTAAAGATAGCAATAGGAGCAAAATCTCATTAGTAACTGGCAAAATGCAAGTTACAACTACAGTAAGACACTGTTACACAGCCACCAGATTGTCTAAAATTAAAAAATCTACCAACATCAAGCTAAATAAGGATGACAGTAGAGTTTTAAATATTACTGCACATACCACATTGGAAAACAAATTTTCATTATCTTAAATACTTTATCTTGAACACATTAAATAATTAATTTCTTAAGTTACATTAAGGACATAAAATTCCTAAACACATTACATACATGATTACATAAATGCATAAGCTTAAAACGCACAAGTTCAAACTTATGCATATATAGAGAAGCTACTGCTGTATTAGGAAAGTATTGTATCATAAAATTTATCCCACAAAGTGGAAGCTAAAAGCAACACATGCTGGTTATCTCACATGATTTCACATGGTCAGGAACCTGGGAGAAATTTAGCTGTGGTCTTCTGAGTTAGGATTTCCCATAATGTCACATCTAGCTTTCAGGCCAGGACTGCTGTATCTCAAGACTTCCAAATCCATTTATAGAATTCTTTGTGGGGGGGCCTCACTTCCTCAGTGACTGTTGACAGACTGCCTGTTCCCTGTCACAGAACCTTTGCATGTGTTTGCTTGCAACCTGTAAACTGTCCTCCTCCAGAGCAAGAAATCAGAGAAAGTGGTGGGGGAAAAAGAAAGGGAGAGAGACTGACAGACTGAGGAATGATAGAGAGACACAGACAGAAAAGCACAGAGCCAATGAGCCAGCAAATAAGGACCCAAGATTTTCATAACCTGATGCTTGAAGGGCCATTCCTCATTTGTGCTGTCTGCTGATGATCACAGAGAATAACAGTGTTAGAAGTGAGAAGGGACCTTAGTGGGCACAGTATGCAACAAGTGTTAGAGAGTAAACAGTGGGCCCTGGGCAGCATAAATACATGGCTCTTTCTAAACCACACTGTTTATAATAGCCCTGAATAGGTAAAGCACATATGCTCATCTCATCAGTGAAAATAAGGATAAATAATCTTTGGTATAATTATAAATTAGAATTTTTCAGCAATGAAGCTAAATGAATTATAGCAATAAGATAAGAATAATTCTTGGACAAACCATGGAGAATGGAAGAGGGACTAAAAAAATAAGTACAGTTCCTCTCTGGGGGTTTGTACCAGTGGGAGAGGGAAGGACTAGGAAAAGGGTGTAGAAGGGTGACTATAGTGCAAATACTGTGCATACATGTGTGTAAATGGAAAAATGATACCTTTGAAATTAATCTGAGAGTGGGGGTGGGGGAAGAGGTTAAAGGAGAATACTGCAGGGGGTGAATTCAAGTGTGATATATTTGATACATTGTAAGAATTTTTGTAAATGCCACAATGTATCCCCAGCACAATGAAAAAATGAAATAAAAAATAAGTACAATGTGTGCAATCTTTAAGGTGCTAAACAAATCAACCTAAATGAACTTTTAAAATATGCATAATGGAGAAAAAATATTTTCATAATAAACCAGAAATCATAAGTAAACATTTTTCTGCATTCAGTGAGTTTCTCAAGCAAAGTAATGGAACCCAAAGGGGTACGTAGGAAAGCTGGTCAGGCAGAAGTGCAGACACAACAACTTGGGCTTGTGACTGGCATCTGAAGTGAGATGACTCCTTGGGGAACGAGTCCCCAACCTCTGGGATGTGGTGCTGTCCCCTGGCAGTGTCCCAATAGAACAGCATTTATTGGCTGGCAGGCTGATGGCTTTCTTGACAGTGGTAAGAAAACCCCCACATCTGGTGTCAGAGGCTTCCTGTTGATTGCTGTGGGAGAGCAGAGAGAAAAGAAAACATCTTGTCTTCTCCTAATTAAGAGAGGTGCATTGAATGCTCCCTGTACAATTCCTCATTATCTTCTAGTCTTTCATTTTGTATCATTGTCCTGTTGAAACATTTAAAACTTACATGGTCTAGCAGCTTCTGAGGAGAAAATCCACTCCACATGCATTGGCTCAGTGTTAGACTTAGTGATGTGTGGAAACAAGCTCTCAAGTGTAGTGACATAAATGTGAAGACTCCTAGTTAAATAAAATGTCCCCATGTCACAGCTCATGAAACCGACCCTGCTGTATTCCAGGTTTCCTTTCATTATTTCTTAAATGTTGCATGAAGGTCACAGAGTGCCATGGATAAGCTGGTCTTCAGAAGATATTAAAACAGAAAAGAGCACTCTAACTACTTGAGCCACCCCTCAAGTACTAATACCTTTAGTAATGCATTTTGAATGAAAAAATTCCAAGTCCTTTGAAACACTTTTATAATAATTTCCAAAAAGCTAAGATGGTCATTTCCACACTTAACTCTGAATTTCAAGTCTATGGTGACATTGTAGGGGATGCTACTGTGGACCTGGCAAAGACCAAATATTTTCAATAGCATCAACCAATATGTTATGACATGACTGCCATTGTCCATCAAATCTGAGAAGTCAAGGTCAGGGGCTTACAGAGCCACACCCCTGCTCTGATGCCCCATTGACACCTAGCCTTGAGGATCATTGTGTCATTCTCACCCTGAGCTGACCCCTGGACACAGGCCTCTTGTAGGAAGCACTTTTCTTCTCAGAACCCTTCAGATAGCTCTGTTCTAACAGTGCTTGGATCAGCCACTTGCATGCAAATATAAAGTAAATATTTGACCCAAAACCTCAAGAATCATATGCCATGCTGACATCTAAGGGCTCTTAGATGTTATTGCTGTCCCACCTCCTTGCAATGGTTGACTCTGGAAAGGACAGACTTTGTGATATTCTTTGTGTTTGTGGATAAAATTGTTGTATAGCATTAGTCAAGTGCCATTAAAAAGTCCACTGTTGTATGTATTGGTTGCAACATGTAAGTCCTAATTCTAAGAATGCCATAGCTCAAGTACAATAGGCTGCTTTGCTGATCCTCTCTGTGGCTAGGTGACTTGTCTTCCTTCACAGATTCTTTTGAAGTAGAGTAATGTTCTATAACACCAATGCTTGCCTTATATTTGGCAATTTATTTATTTGCACTCCCATTCTTGGTGGCTTTTGAAGCTAGCATTTGCATCAATTTCTTCTTTTTGCCTTCAGTTCTAAATTGAGCATAAATGAAAAATATGTGTAGTGTAAATACAACAGAAAATACCCTGCTCGTTATACCCTCCTAACTCCAAGATTTTCACTTTCTGAAAAATACCAATACATGTTTTTCTTACCAGCCCTCTCTACCTGGCTCTCCGAGTCTTTCCAAAGGTACCTCTGTTTTCTTTCTTTTTTTTTCTTTTATTATTCATATGTGTATACAAGGCTTGGGTCATGTCTCCCCACTTGCCCCCACCCCCTCCCTTACCACCCACTCCGCTCCCTCCCTCTCCCCCCCACCCCCTCAATACCCAGCAGAAACTATTTTGCCCTTATTTCTAATTTTGTTATAGAAAGAGTATAAGTAATAATAGGAAGGAACAAGGGTTTTTGCTAGTTGAGATAAGGATAGCTATACAGGGCATTGACTCACATTGATTTTCTGTGTGTGTGTGTTACTTTCTATGTTAATTCTTTTTGATCTAACCTTTTCTCTAGTTCCTGGTCCCCTTTTCCTATTGGCCTCAGTTGCTTTTAAGGTATCTGCTTTAGTTTCTCTGCGTTAAGGGCAACAAATGCTAGCTAATTTTTTAGGTGTCTTACCTATCCTCACCCCTCCCTTGTGTGCTCTCACTTTTATCATGTGCTCAAAGTCTAATCCCATTGTTGTGTTTGCCCTTGATCTAATGTCCACATATGAGGGAGAACATAAGATTTTTGGTCTTTTGGGTCAGGCTAGCCTCACTCAAAATGATGTTCTTCAATTCCATCCATTTACCAGCGAATGATAACATTTCGTTCTTCTTCATGGCTGCATAAAATTCCATTGTGTATGGATACTACATTTTCTTAATCCATTCATCAGTGGTGAGGCATCTTGGCTGTTTCCATAACTTGGCTATTGTGAATAGTGCCACAATAAACGGGTGTGCAGGTGCCTCTGGAGTAACCTGTGTCACAGTCTTTTGGGTATATCCCCAAGAGTGGTATTGCTGGATCAAATGGTAGATCAATGTCTAGCTTTTTAAGTAGGCTCCAAATTTTTTTCCAGAGTGGTTGGGGTACCTCTCTTTTCTAAGTAAATGCTCTACAATCCCTGTTTGTCTCACCAGCCAACCTGAGAATGAGAAAACATAGACTCATATTTTGAAACAGGATTTCATACCAAAATTAATTTTTCCCATTTCGCAGAGTTCAGCTTATAATTTCTACCTTCAGCCTAAAAACACTTCAAGGCAAGCACAGTGGCTATTATTCAGCCTTTTATACACAGATCAACAGTAGAAATCTGGGTATAAAATTCTTTTTGAGGATAAGAAAGATCCATTTGAGATCATTAAAGGAATAACACTTGTGGTATAATTATCATTTCACTTCTTAAAAAGTCTAATTCGTATGACAAGAATGGGCAACAAAGAACCATATTCCCTCTGAAAACTTTGGTTCATATGAAAATGATACAAGCATTGAAATGCAGATGGGGCTGTGATATCATTCATCTCAGTAGATTTAAGTAGAGCCACAGGTCACTTCTACCTTTCCTAGAAATTATGACCCTCAAGGCCACTTCACATAATTATGATACTGGTTTTGTAAAACTTAATGTCAACTCTGACGTCTTTTAGAAATTAAAATGAAATGCAGGGTAAACTAGTGAAATCTATTAGACTCCTGGGACTGCAGCTTCTGCCAGCTGTTCACATCGCATTCCAGAAATCAGCAGATTGCCCTAACATCATTTCCTCCTCTATACTGGTCTCATTTCTGTGGGAGTGTTGAAGAGTGAAAGCTGGACTCAAAGATAGGGAAATATATATGTGTGTTTGTATATCTATCTTTCTCTATATAATTTATAATACATATGTATACAGATGCATGTATGATATTCATATACATTCACACATGCTTACACAGAACCTATAAAAATGGAGGCTGACAACTGAGCTAGATGCGACAGACATCAAGGGTCACACATGTTTTAAGGATAAGCCAACAGCATTTCTATTTCTCCCCCACTGTTGACACTGAGTCACAAACAGCAGGTTGTGGCTGCCCCAGTGATGGTAATATGACTACCCAGGAATAGCTGAAGAGCAAGGCAGTGGCCCTGGCAGGCAGAGGCACTTAGCAGGAATTCACAGGGACCACAGAGTGGGACTTGACAGCTCAAGAGCACAGCACCCCTCAGCCTCATAGTATATCAGCTTCTTAGCAAATACACAAAATAAAATCCACTTTTCCTTAAGTTGAAAGTCTTCCTGGTTTTCAGTTCCCCACATGAAGGCAGAGGAGGTTCAGGCAGGTAGAAGTCTCAGACCTTTTGGTACATGGATGGTATGATACACACTCACAAACCAAGATCACAACTCACAGGGAATCAGGAGCAGACCCTACAGAAGCTGGTGAGGTGGGTTTCCTCAACACTACGGTAGCAGGGGAGAGGCCCCAGTGTAAGCAAACATTAATGGCCAATACATATCCTGGAGGAGATTAACCCTGGAGTGAGTCAAGTTACAAACTTGAAGGCCATTAGGGATGTGGTTTGGCCATCTGTGTCTACAAGATGGACCATATTGGACATGAGGTCCCTACACACCCTGGGAAGCTGGGATACAGGGAACTTCAACTTCTCCATGATTACCTTTCAAAGGAAAGAACCCAGATCCAGACAAAAGACACTCCTGTTTTGAAGAGACTATCTACATATCTGAAAAGGACAGAGAAATCCTATATAATTCCAAGTTTTCTAAAGTAAGTGTTCTGAGAAAGGGGAAGACAAGAGCCTTCAATCTTTGACAAGCACAAGCAGTAGGTCCTTTGGCAGCTCTGAGCTTTTGCAAACACCAAATATCCTTCCCTCTTCCCCTATTCTGCTGGCCTGAGGCTGCTGAAAGACCTTCTGGTACTGGGGCTGGTGTAGTGTCATAATACCAGGCTTGGACAGAACTTTCCCGTGAGAGTTTCCTAATTCTCAGAGGCCTGGCTAAAGCCTGATCAAGGAAGCACTTTTGTATTTGGTAGCAGAGGAGAATCAGCTGTTGGGACAGCAACCTGTGATATGTGACACTCAACTCTGAACCAAAAAGAGGTTTTCACATAGGTTAAGTGCAGATGACTGAAACTGGCGTGTTGTGTTCTGAACCCTTGTCCCCAGAATAGGCAGACACATGAAATTATGGAGTGGGCCTTCCAGGGGTAAGAGGAAAGCAAGGGAAATGGTACAGAGTAGCCAGACAGGTCCCTTCCTGCTGTTGGAAAGCTAGATCTGGCTTCCTATGAATGCCTGGCTGTGTGCAAGACAAGGTGGTTCAGTGTGAGGGACAACCCACAGTAGGCAGCATTCCTCCTAGTCATCTATATTAGGGCATGCATATGGCTGCATGGCTTTGCTGGGTGCCACCATCCCCAAGGTCTCTGTTTCTCTCTCCAAGTTGGACATTGCTTCAGATTTGGGTGTCAGTGTTTTGTATTTCTTTTCATACCAGCTGTCACTTTGATTTTTATATTTTGTACCTGCTGAGGGGTTTGTAGCATGAAACTCATTCTATCTTTGAGCAACTTACTTTAGATTTGCTTTCTCTTTCAGAATTTCATGCACTCTGCCAAAACCATTAAACCAAAACCATAGTGGGGAGTGCATGAGGTGCCACCTGTTGGTGATTTTCTGACATTGCAGTCTTTAGATTTATCTCTTTTTTTAAATTTTTACTTTTATTTTATTGTTTTTTATCTTTACTTACATGTACATATATTGCTTGGTCCACACCCCCTATTTCTGCTGCAAATGAATTCTTTGTGCTTTAGAAACCATTAAAAACTGCCTATGTGAACAATTGTCAACTTAAGAAAGATCATATTGTGGATCTCCTGGGGATGAAGCATCATTTTCCTTAAAACCAAGTGACAACTTTTGATATCATGGAAATATATATTTATATATATTATATACATACATATATATAACATATATATATATAATATAATATATATGTACCTGAATGTATATATTTTTTGAATGTTTCACCACAAAAATGATACATATATTAACATACTAACTAGTCTGCTTTGGTTATCATACCATGTATAAATGTATGAACACATCACATTGCACCCCATAAATATGTACAATTAATACATTATAATCAAAAATAAAATTAAATACACTTGTGCTGAACATACAGATATTTTTCTTGTTGTTATTCCTTAAACAACAAAACAGCTGTTTACATGGCATTTAAATTCTATTAGGTATTTCAAGTAATGTACACACAATTTAAAGTCTACAGGAGGATGGATATGTATAGGTTATGTGCAAATACTACTTTATTTTAAATAGAGGACTTGAGCACCTTCAATTTTAGCATCCAAAGGGGTATTGAACCACACTTCTTGGATGCTGGGGAATAACTATATCGTCAGAGAATAGAGAAGTGTGATGTAAGCAAAGATGGATACCCCATTGCTCATGATTGCCAGCCCCTAGCAACCATTTTGAGATAACGCTAATATCCAAGGATATGAAATAATGATTATTTTTCCAAACTGCAAAGAAAATAAGCCAATATTTCTCTTAAGCTAAAACTTGCAGGAGAGTAGAAAGGAAGGCAATGCATAGAACTGAAGACTTTGAACAGATTCAAGAGACTTTAGAATCAAGTGCCGGGTGAGCCAGCAGAGTCTGCAAGTCAAGAGGACTTTTCCAGGGAAGCAATGTTTCTGCAGAGACTGCCAGGTGAGGAGAGTTATCAGTGACCCAGTAGTGAAGAGAGAAGGAGAGGCCAGCAGAGGTGCAGTTTTGTGAGCAGGGGCAGATGACAAATGAGGAACCTGTGACAGTTACTTATTCAGAATATTTATTTGTGTTACACTAACATTTCCAGAGTCACACAAAGGCAGAAAAAAACAATAGGGAAAATGTTACTCTGTTTTTGCCTCTATGATATTTTTTCATCTGTGATTATAAACCGACATAAAATTTACCATCTCAAAGTATTTATAAGTGTGCTGAGTGATGGTACTAAGTCTTTACACTTTGTAGTGGAGCTATCAACATCTATCTGCAGAGTTTTCCATCTTTCAGACAGAAACCTTGTCCACATGAGCACTAACTCTCCATTCCATGCTTCCCTGAGCCCGTGGCACCCAGCTTGCTGCTTTCTGTCTGTGTGTATGTCTGCATTCTGGTTACCTCTTGCAGGCATGTGGCATTTGTTCCCCTTGTTACTGCTTGTTTCAATTAGCTTACCATCCTCAAGTTCATCCATGTTGTAATATATGACAAGATTTCCTTGCTTTTTGAGGCAGAATAATATCGCATTACTACAATAGGGGCAGAATAATATTCTAAATTTGTTGTAGTATGTGCCACATTTTTAAAGTCAACTTATCCATACATCAATAGTTGACTGTTGTCCATCCTTCCATCCTTTTTCTATGGTAGATCATGCTGTAATGAACAGGAGTGTATAGACATTTCTGCCTTAAGTTCTTTTGGGTGTGTATCCAGAAGTGGGAATTCTAGGTCATGTAGTGATTCTGTTTGCAAAGTTTTCATACTGTCATATTATTTCTGTAGCAGCTGCAACGTTCCCACTAGCCGTGTCAGGATTCCAGTTTCTCCACATCCTCAACTCTTGTTATTTTCTGTTTTTACTGATAATGAACATCCTAATTCATGTGAAGTGGTTGGTATCTTAGTGTGGTTTTGATTTGTATTCTCTAAAGACTAGGGAGGTTGAACATCTTTCCTCATGTTTAATATTCACAGGATTTGTGTATCTTCTTTGGAGAAATGTCTGTTCAAATCCTTTGTAGATTTTTTGATCAGGTTGTTTTGGTGTTGTTCTTGAGTTGGAGGAATTCATCTAGTCTAGATATTACTCCAATCACATGTATTTATAAATAGTTTCCCCATTCTTTGAGCTGTGTTTCATTTTATTGATGGTGTCTCTTCACACCAGAGATAGCATTATTTAATTTTATATAGTTCAATTTGTCTTGCTTTCTGATGTTATCTGTGGTCTTGTTGTCATAATTGAGAAAGCATTAGTAAAACCCAATGTCATGAATCTTTTCTTCAGTGTTTGTTTCTGAGAATTTTGTTATTGTACATTTTATGATAGGTCTTTGATCCATTTTGAATTATTTTTTGCATGACATAAGTGAAAGGTCCAACCTCATCATTTTGCAAGTGGACATACAATTTCCTCAACACCATTTGTTGAGAGGACTGTCATTTCCCCATGATTTTGGCAGATTTGATGATTTTTAGACAAGAATAAGGTCAAACTGAACTAACAAGAGCTTAAGCAACAGTCATGGATTGTGTGCTTTGAATTTCCATTTTGTATGACCAAAGTGAGCCCACCAGGCCATGGACCCATGCACTCAGTTCTGTGTAGAGACAGCTTCCTTCCTCCTTGCTTTCCTTTCTTCTGTGCCATGCAGATTCATTTGCCTGTGGAGGCTAGATTGTAAGCACTTTTGTAGCTCAAGGAAAGGAGCAAGAATCCATCCAAGAGGCATAGCCACTGCTTGCCTATAAAAATTACAAGTGCTGTCAATATGCCTTTATATACATTTGTATTTTGAAAACTTAAAAGCATAAAAATATATTTAAACAGATTTATTCTTAGCCACATTTTCATTACTTCTAGTGCTATTCATTTCTTCCCTTGAATTTGATTTTGGAGTCATATATAAGAGATAATTGCCTAATCCAAATTCACAAGTATTGAAATCAACATTTTTCCTCTACAAGGTTTATAGTTTACTGTAAACATTTACCAGTGGAACATGAGTGACCAAAGCCATAAAAGGTGAGGGAACTACTTAGTCCTGCACAATAGCCACTTTAATGAAGCATCCTTTGCTTTTTATAAACTCCTTTAATAGAGAAAGCATTTGGCCAGAAAAAGCATGCCAAGTATTTCATGTCAAGGTTACATTAGTACAGGGAAGCACAGTTAAAATTAACTCTTTGTTATGTATCCTTTAAAAAAGGAACAGAGAAGCAAGAAAAGCACACAGTCAGCATAACTTTCTTATTTACATATGAAGGACATGAAGCCATCTGGGACCCTTTGAATACTGTTTTTCTGGATGTCTGGCTTTATCACAAGGCCAAATGCCAACTCACACAGGCAAGGTCCCACTGCTGGCTCTGACAATTCCCCCTTTTTTATTTTTTAAATGTAGCAATCCCAGCATGACTTTGGCTTCAGAAGTTTTGTAAGATTTTAATTGTCATTGGAGACAGGCATATCCTATACAAAAATGACAAGACCAACTGTAACAAGAATAGCCCATTTGATAAATCTTTTTGATCATGTCATTAGTTTAAACATTACTTTAGCCATTAAACCTTCTAAGGGAGAGTGTTGCCATTCTCTTGTTAAGTTTACAGGCAACCAAACATCATTTCTTGTCCTTAATATAAACAATGCTTGAGAGGACAAATTAATAGACAAAGAATTGTTAACACAAGTGTATAATCTACAATTAATGCAATCAACACTTTTTAGAATAAAATTAAAACTAAAAGTTTCAAGAGCTATGAGAATGTTTATTCTTAAAAGAGCATGCATCTTGTATGTAGCCTGTTCCATTTGCTCATTTTGAGCAGTCGTCCTCAGAGGGGCAGTCATCACTTTTTTGGACATGTCCGTTGGATTTTCTGGGCCTGATGCTCTGAAGAGGAACCCATAGTGTTTCAGGGGATCCATGGACATCTGTAGAAACACAAGCATAACCCTTGCTCTTTTTAAGTAAGAGCCCAGGCAACCAAGAGTTAAAAGATTTATATGAAATTGGGATTTGTATGTCTGGTAAAGAGGAAGATTCACCAAAATGTTTATCTGCTGCAGTCAAAATATCACCCTGAGGTAAATTTAAAAAATTTGAAATGAAAAGTGTTAATGCTAAGGTATCTTGGGGAGTTCCCCCTATTTATTTTTTAACAATTGTGTTTTAAAGTTCTATGTGCCCTTTCAACAATAGCTTGTCCATGTGGATTTTAAGGGAGGCCAATGACATGAACAATAATATATTCTTTACAAAACTGTTTAAATCAACTACCTCTATATGCAGGTTCATTGTCTGTTTTAAGTTTAGAGGGCACTCCCATAACTGCAAAGCATTGTACAAAAGAGGCAATGTTGACATGAACATTTTCATTGCATTGAAGAACAGCTCAAATGAATTTAGAATAAGTAACAATAACAACATGTAAATATGGTTGCTGTTGAAAAAAGGTTATGTGAGTAACATCCATTTGCCATAATTCATTAGTACATAGACCTCAAGGATTAGCACCAGATGGGTGGAATCTACAATGAAAAGGAGCACATTCAGGACAAGATTTAACTATATCATGAGCAGTATGAAGAGGAATTTTATAATTCACATGTAATCTGTTGGCATTAATATGTAAATACTGATATTCTTCTTCAGGGGATGAAAACACTGTACATATAAGTTTATCTGCGACATCATTTCCTCACACTAGAGGGCCGGGCAGATTACAATGAGCCCCAATATGAGTAACATATAGGGGATAAGTGCGGGTCTTTATTAGATGTTGTAATGTGGATAATATTGTTTTCAAAACTTTATAAGTAGTAAAAATAAGAGCAATTTCAATAGCAGGAAACAGTCCTACTACATAAGCTGAATCTGAGACAATATTTAATGGTTTATCTATAATTTTTTTCAATAAATAAATCAGAACTGCTAATTCTACCTGTTGTGCAGAAGAATAATTACTCTGAATAGTTTCATGTAAATCAGGTCCATGGATACCTCCTTTACCAAATGATGATCCATCTATATAATAAACTGAAGCATGAGATATAGGATTTAATTTTACTGTAGTGTTAACAATAAATGGAGCTCATTTTAAAAAATTCCAAAACTTACCTGGTGGGTAATGATTACCTACATATCCATAATAATTACTTATACTATTACTTAAATTATCATTAAGGGGTAACAGATTTTAAAACTGTTTGTTAGTAAGGGGTGATATAATGAGTTGTGGATCAAATCCCCAAATCTGTAGGCATCTTGTTCTTCCCTGTGTAATTAAAGAGGATATTAAATCAATGTATGAAGTTAACCCTTTAGTTTCTTTTTGTTTTAAATATAACCACTCTAAATGAGAGTTCTCTTGGACTAAAATTCCTGTAGGAGAATGTGGAAAAGGAAATATTAACAGGTAAATAGGTTTTAAAGGATCAAATCTTGTTAGAAAGGCAGTCTGTAACTGTGACTCAAAAAACTGTAATTTATTTTCAGCAGCAAGTGTTAAAGTCTGAGGGGTGTCCAGGGTGATATCACTTTCTAAGATCGAAAACATACTAGTAAGTTTATAATTTGGTATACCTAAAGAAGGAAGAAGCCAATCAATGTTTCCTAGTAACTTTTGAAAACCATTTAGGTCTTTTAATGAGTCTATTCATATGGCAGATTTTTGAGGAGGAATGGTGAGTCATTCGACTGTATAACATAAATACTGAAAAGGAGTAGTAGTTTGTATTTTTTCAGGAGCTATTACCAATCCTCTTACTTATAAAGCTTTTTGTGTGGTTTTAAAACTTTTATGTAATTGATTAGAACATGTTTGAGAAATTAAAATTTCATCTATATAATGGATGATACATGCATCAGGAAGTGTTACTCTAATAGGTTGTTAAATTTTTCCTACAAAATACTGACACATAGTGGGGGAATTATACCCTGTGGCAGCACTGTCCATTGGTATCTTTGTAAAGGTTCTTGCATCCTTAAGCTAGGGACAGAAAATGCAAACCTTTCCATATCTTTGGGATGTACAGATGTAGTATAAAATCAATCTTGTAAATCTAAAACATTCAAAGACTATTCTTTAGGAATATGTGCAGGAGTAGGCAATCCAGATTGTATAGCTCCCATAGTTACCCTAGATACATTTACATTTCTTAAATCTATAAGAAGTCTCTATTTTCCAGATTTTTTCTTAATAACAAACACTGGGGAATTCCAAGGAGAAAAGGAAGGTTCTATATTTTTGTGCTCTAATTGTTCTTGAACTAATTGTTTTAAAGCCTGTAATTTTTCATTATTCAGGGGCCACAATATGAAAATCATAAGGAATCCACCCAGCATAATTGCTCCATCCTGCCAGATATTCTCTACAAAAAGGAGAAGCAGTACCATAAATTACACAGCCTTTTAAACGTCTTTTATAAGGTTCATATCCAATCCGTTATAAGTGGGATTGCTATTCATATTAATCATAACAGGAAACAGCAGTCACAATTCCTGCGGCCATGGGGGGATAGGAATGTGAGCTGCTAATGAAGGGTCATTTTTGGTTCCTAAGCCCTTGTTGGGATGAATATGTAAGTAAGGCATTTCCTGTTCAATGTTTCCCCTTTCAGGGTGTTCATTCCAATCCTCCTACTCTAGGGGAGGAGGAAAAAAATCAGCAGTTTCTCTTGGAAGAGCCATTGCAATTGCTGGTGCTGCAAGCAGCGGTGGTTTACTTTCAGTTTCCTCTGGCACAGTAAAGCCATGACTAAAGCCCCTTTTAATTTCCTTAGTGTTTTTTTTTCCATATCTCCTTTATCTAATTCACACTCATGAAGTGAGGCTACAATATCTTTTCTAAATTTTATTCCGTTCTCTCTTCTCCAAGTATAAGAATTACAGATTTAACCAGAGTCCATGTTAACCAAAAATATACAGGTATCTTTTCTCCTTGCCTGTATGCCTTTTCAAAATTTTTATGTGCTCACTCCTAAACTTCTTCATCTAAAGTACCTTCCTCAGGAAACCAAGGATTACACTCATAGATTACTTTTAAGCTTCCCTTTAACTGCTGTTTGGAAACTCAAGAACCTCCTTGTAATAAAAAATGATGCACAAGTGAAAAAAAAAGACTGGACTCTGCACTGATTTTGCCCCTTCTTGTCTCACTTACCTCCTTCTGTAAGAGTCTTTGCATCACTTTAAAAATTCTCCCTCAAGTCCCTGTTTCAGGGGCCAACTGTAAGCCATTTACTGGTGGAACCTGTGTGACTGAAGCCAAAAAAGATGAGGGGACTACTTAGCCCTCCTCAATAGCCACTTTATTGAAGCATCCTTTGCTTTTTAACCTCTCCTTTTGCACAGAGAGAATTTGGTCAGAAAAAGCATGCCAAGTATTACATGTCAAGGTTACATTAGCACAGGGAAGCACAGATAAAATTAACTCTTTGTTAGGTCTCCTTTAAAATGGGAACAGAGAAGCAAGAGAAGCACACAGTCAACATAACTTTCTTATTTACATCTGAAAGACACAAAGCCATCTGGGAACATTGAATACTGTTTTTCTGGATGTCTGGCTTTCTCACAAGGCCAGATACCAACTCACACAGGCAAGGTCTGGTCTGAGACTATTGCTCCAATTCCTTGAAGCTTTCTCACAAGGCCAGATGTCAACTCACACAGGCAAGATCCCACTGCTGGCTCTGACAGGTTACTTCCTAACTTAAGTCTTTGATCCATTTTGATTTAATTTTTGCATATAATGTGAGGTAGAAGAAAAAATTCACTCTGTTATATTTGGATAATCTTTTGTTCTAGAACCATTCTTGGAAAGACTCTTATTTCTCTACTGAATGATCTTGAGAGATTATTGAAAATTGATTGACCAGAGCTGTATGGATTTTTTTTTCATTTTTCTTTTATTATTCATATGTGCATACAAGGCTTGGTTCATTTCTCCCCCCTGCCCCCACCCCCTCCCTTACCACCCACTCCACCACCTCCCACTCCCCCCCCTCAATACCCAGCAGAAACTATTTTGCCCTTATCTCTAATTTTGTTGTAGAGAGAGTATAAGCAATAATAGGAAGGAACAAGGGGTTTTGCTGGTTGAGATAAGGATAGCTATACAGGGCATTGACTCACATTGATTTCCTGTGAGTGTGTGTTACCTTCTAGGTTAATTCTTTTTGATCTAACCTTTTCTCTAGTACCTGGTCCCCTTTTCCTATTGGCCTCAGTTGCTTTTAAGGTATCTGCTTTAGTTTTTCTGCGTTAAGGGCAACAAATACTAGCTAATTTTTTAGGTGTCTTACCTATCCTCACCCCTCCCTTGTGTGCTGTGTGGATTTTTATCTAGTCTTTAAAGTCCATTCCAGTGAACTAAGTATATGTCTTTGTGCCATTGTATTTTAAATATTAAGCATTTAAACTGGAATGTATGAATCCCTACATTCTTTTCTTTTTTATGAGATAGTCTTGGCTATTTTTTGCTTTGTTGAATTTTCATATGAATTTTAGAGTCAGATTGCAAATATGTATAAAATGCAACTGCAATTTCAATAGAGAGTAAATTGAATCTTTAGGAGAATTTGGGTATTATTACTATCTTAACAATATTAAGTTTTATAACCAATGAATGTGAGATGTTTATCCGTAAACATAAATAGTACCTCTTTAATTTATATCAGTGAAGGTTTCTGGTTATCAGTGTATGAAACTGGCAGTTTGTTAAATTTATCCCATTATGAATATTTTTAATACTTCTCATCTTACTAATTGAATTATTTTCTTAATTTAATTTTTGGACTGTTTATTACAGGTATCACAAGACAGAACTTTTGGTGTACGTTGTTTTGTACCTTGCAATTTAATTAACTCTATCATTTTTGTCAATGACTCCCTGGGATTTTTGTATGTAATTGTCTGCATATAGAAATAGAGTTAGGTCTTGCTTTCAATCTGAATGGCTTCTACTTCTTTTTCTTAAGTTCAATGTGAATATAAAAAGATGAGAATAGTTACCATGTTATTCTTCTGATCTTGGGCAGGAAGATTAATTTTAAACCATGAATTGTGATGACACCTGTGAAGTTTTCATAAGTGCCCTTTGTCACATAAGGCAACACCCTTCTCTGAGTGTGTTTGCAATAAATAAGTACAGCACTTTGTTAAATATGTGTGTGTGGTTGTCTAGTGATTTATTGTCTTACTTTACTAATGTCATGTGCTTAACAGATGGATTCTCATACATTGAGTCTATCTGACATTGTGAGGATAAATCCTACTTGTCATGGTGTATAATTTCTGTATGTTGTTATTCCAGGGTTGTGTTAAGTATATTTGAATCTATATTCACAAAGAAAATTGGTTTGTAGTTTTATTTTAATGTGATATCTTTGGCTTTGAATTAAGCTGTGTTTTTGTTTTTTGAACTTTTTTTACTTAATTTGGAAAATTTTGTGAAAATTGGCTTAAATTCTTGAAACATTTGAGTGAACAAATCATTTCTATGTTTTCAGTGTATGATATTTTTGGTTTATTAGTTCTTTTTACTTGTTATGAGTTTATTTGCATTTATATTCTCCTGTAGTTTTTTGTATCTTTGTAGGTTGTATTTATTGTGTCATTTAGGTTGTTTTATATGCAGTGTACAATTGTTAATTGAGTTCCTTTATAATCCCTTTCATTTTTTAGCATCAGTAGTGAAGACCTTCTTTCATTCAGCATTATAGTAACTTGAATCTTCTCTTTTATTAATTGAACTAGCTAGAGATTTGTTTTCTCTTCACTCTCAAAGTATTTTTTTTAAAAACATTCATTTTCTTCACTTTTCAATTTCTCTTATTTAACTTTAACATTTATCATATCTTACTTTCTGAATTCATTCAATTTTGTTGTTATTTTTCTAGCTTTAAGGTAGAATTTTAGGTTATTATTTTAAAATATTCATACTTCTAAGTACTCTTTTTACTACAAGAAATTTCTCCCTAACCATTGTTTAGCTACAATAACATTTTAGTTCAATTTACTTACATTGTTTTCTAATTTTCTTTGAGATTTCTTCTTTGACTCTTTGTTTTTTTTTTTTTTAAAGAGATAACATTCTTTTTTTTTTTTTTCATTTTTCTTTTATTATTCATATGTGCATACAAGGCTTGGTTTATTTCTCCCCCCTGCCCCCACCCCCTCCCTTACCACCCACTCCACCCCCTCCCGCTCCCCCCCTCAATACCCAGCAGAAACTATTTTGCCCTTATCTCTAATTTTGTTGTAGAGAGAGTATAAGCAATAATAGGAAGGAACAGGGGGTTTTGCTGGTTGAGATAAGGATAGCTATACAGGGCATTGACTCACATTGATTTCCTGTGCGTGGGTGTTACCTTCTAGGTTAATTCTTTTTCATCTAACCTTTTCTCTAGTTCCTGGTCTCCTTTTCCTATTGGCCTCAGTTGCTTTAAGGTATCTGCTTTAGTTTCTCTGCATTAAGGGCAACAAATGCTAGCTAGTTTTTTAGGTGTCTTAACTATCCTCACCCCTCCCTTGTGTGCTCTCGCTTTTATCATGTGCTCATAGTCCAATCCCCTTGTTGTGTTTGCCCTTGATCTAATGTCCACATATGAGGGAGAACATACGATTTTTGGTCTTTTGAGCCAGGCTAACCTCACTCAGAATGATGTGCTCCAATTCCATCGATTTACCAGCGAATGATAACATTTCGTTCTTCTTCATGGCTGCATAAAATTCCATTGTGTATAGATACCACATTTTCTTAATCCATTCGTCAGTGCTGGGGCATCTTGGCTGTTTCCATAACTTGGCTATTGTGAATAGTGCCGCAATAAACATGGATGTGCAGGTGCCTCTGGAGTAACAGTCTTTTGGGTATATCCCCAAGAGTGGTATTGCTGGATCAAATGGTAGATCGATGTCCAGCTTTTTAAGTAGCCTCCAAATTTTTTTCCAGAGTGGTTGTACTAGTCTACATTCCCACCAACAGTGTAAGAGGGTTCCTTTTTCCCCGCATCCTCGCCAACACCTGTTGTTGGTGGTGTTGCTGATGATGGCTATTCTAACAGGGGTGAGGTGGAATCTTAGTGTGGTTTTAATTTGCATTTCCTTTATTGCTAGAGATGGTGAGCATTTTTTCATGTGTTTTCTGGCCATTTGAATTTCTTCTTTTGAGAAAGTTCTGTTTAGTTCACCTGCCCATTTCTTTATTGGTTCATTAGTTTTGGGAGAATTTAGTTTTTTAAGTTCCCTGTATATTCTGGTTATCAGTCCTTTGTCTGATGTATAGTTGGCAAATATTTTCTCCCACTCTGTGGGTGTTCTCTTCAGTTTAGAGACCATTTCTTTTGATGAACAGAAGCTTTTTAGTTTTATGAGGTCCCATTTATCTATGCTATCTCTTAGTTGCTTTGCTGCTGGGGTTTCATTGAGAAAGTTCTTACCTATACCTACTAACTCCAGAGTATTTCGTACTCTTTCTTGTATCAACTTAAGAGTTTGGGGTCTGATATTAAGATCCTTGATCCATTTTGAGTTAATCTTGGTATAGGGTGATATACATGGATCTAGTTTCAGTTTTTTGCAGACTGCTAACCAGTTTTCCCAGCAGTTTTTGTTGAAGAGGCTGCTATTTCTCCATCGTATATTTTTAGCTCCTTTGTCAAAGATAAGTTGCTTATAGTTGTGTGGCTTCATATCTGGATCCTCTATTCTGTTCCACTGGTCTTCATGTCTGTTTTTGTGCCAGTACCATGCTGTTTTTATTATTATTGCTTTGTAATATAGTTTGAAGTCAGGTATTGTGATACCTCCTGCATTGTTCTTTTGACTGAGTATTGCCTTGGCTATTCGTGGCCTCTTGTGTTTCCATATAAATTTAACAGTAGATTTTTCAATCTCTTTGATGAATGTCATTGGAATTTTGATGGGAATTGCATTAAACATGTAGATTACTTTTGGGAGTATAGACATTTTTACTATGTTGATTCTACCAATCCATGAGCATGGGAGATCTCTCCACTTTCTATAGTCTTCCTCAATCTCTTTCTTCAGAAGGGTATAGTTTTCCTTGTAGAGGTCTTTCACATCTTTTGTTAGGTTTACACCTAGGTATTTGATTTTTTTTGAGGCTATTGTAAATGGAATTGTTTTCATACATTCTTTTTCCGTTTGCTCATTGTTAGTGTATAGAAATGCTAATGATTTTTCTATGTTGATTTTATATCCTGCTACCTTGCTATAGCTATTGATGATGTCTAGAAGCTTCTGAGTAGAGTTTTTTGGGTCTTTAAGGTATAGGATCATGTCGTCTGCAAATAGGGATATTTTGACAGTTTCTTTACCTATTTGTATTCCTTTTATTCCTTCTTCTTGCCTAATTGCTCTGGCTAGGAATTCCAGTACTATGTTGAATAGGAGTGGAGATAGTGGGCATCCTTGTCTGGTTCCTGATTTTAGAGGGAATGGTTTTAATTTTTCTCCGTTAAGTATAATGCTGGCTGTAGGTTTGTCATATATAGCTTTTATAATGTTGAGGAACTTTCCTTGTATTCCTAGTTTTCTTAGAGCTTTTATCATGAAATGATGTTGGATCTTATCAAAGGCTTTTTCTGCATCTATTGAGATGATCAAGTGGTTTTTGTCTTTGCTTCTGTTAATGTGGTTTATTACGTTTATTGATTTTCGTATGTTGAACCACCCCTGCATCCCTGGGATGAAGCCTACCTGGTCGTGGTGAATAATCTTTTTGATGTGTTGCTGAATTCGATTTGCCATTATTTTGTTGAGGATTTTTGCATCAATGTTCATTAAGGAGATTGGCCTATAGTTCTCCTTTTTGGAGGTGTCTTTGCCTGGTTTTGGGATAAGTGTAATAGTGGCTTCATAAAATGTGTTTGGCAGTTTTCCTTCCCTTTCTATTTCATGGAACAGTTTAAGGAGGGTTGGTATCAGTTCTTCTTTAAAGGTCTGATAGAATTCAGCAGAGAATCCATCAGGTCCTGGACTTTTCTTTTTGGGGAGACTCTTGATTGCTGCTTCAATTTCATTTTGTGTTATAGGTCTATTCAGGTGATTAATTTCCTCTTGATTCAGTTTTGGATGATCATATGTATCTAGAAATCTGTCCATTTCTTTTAGATTTTCAAATTTATTTGAATATAGGTTCTCAAAGTAGTCTCTGATGATTTCCTGGACTTCCATGGTGTTTGTTGTTATCTCCCCTTTTGCATTCCTGATTCTACTAATTTGGGTTTTTTCTCTCCTCATTTTAGTCAGGTTTGCCAGGGGTCTATCGATCTTGTTTATTTTTTCAAAGAACCAACTTTTTGTTTCATTAATTCTTTGTATGGTTTTTTTGGTTTCTATTTCGTTGATTTCAGCTCTTATTTTTATTATTTCTCTCCTTCTATTTGTTTTGGGATTTGCTTGTTCTTGTTTTTCTAGGAGTTTGAGATGTATCATTAGGTCATTGATTTGGGATCTTTCAATCTTTTTAATATATGCACTCATGGCTATAAACTTTCCTCTCAAGACTGCCTTAGCTGTGTCCCATAGGTTCTGGTAGGTTGTGTTTTCATTTTCATTGACTTCTAGGAACTTTTTAATTTCCTCTTTTATTGCATCGATGATCCATTCTTCATTAAGTAATGAGTTATTTAGTTTCCAGCTGTTTGCATGTTTTTTGTCTTTACTTTTGTTGTTGAGTTCTACTTTTACTGCATTGTGGTCAGATAGTATGCATGGTATTATTTCTATTTTCTTATATTTGCTGAGGCTTGCTTTGTGCCCTAGGATATGATCTATTTTGGAGAAGGTTCCATGGGCTGCTGAGAAGAATGTATATTGTGTAGAGGTTGGATGAAATGTTCTGTAGACATCTACTAGGTCCACTTGATCTATTGCATATTTTAGATCTTGGATTTCTTTATTGAGTTTTTGTTTGGATGACCTATCTATTGATGATAATGGAGTGTTAAAGTCTCCCACAACCACTGTGTTGGCGTTTATATATGCTTTTAGGTCTTTCAGGGTATGTTTGATGAAATTGGGTGCGTTGACATTGGGTGCGTACAGATTGATGATTATTGTTTCCTTTTGGTCTATTTCCCCTTTTATTAGTATGGAATGTCCTTCTTTATCTCGTTTGATCAATGTAGGTTTGAAGTCTACTTTGTCAGAGATAAGTATTGCTACTCCTGCTTGTTTTCGGGGGCCATTGGCTTGGTAAATCTTCTTCCAGCCTTTCATCCTAAGCATATGCTTATTTCTGTCGGTGAGATGAGTCTCCTGTAAGCAACAAATTGTTGGATCTTCTTTTTTAATCCATTTTGTCAAATGGTGTCTTTTGATGGGTGAATTAAGTCCATTAACATTAAGTGTTAGTACTGATAGGTATGTGGTGATTCCTGCCATTTAGTTATCTTAGTTGTTTGAAGGTTTGATTGTGTGTACCTAACTTGATGTAACTCTCTACTCTCTTGCTTTTTCTTATCCTGTGGTTTGGTGCTGCCTGCCTTTTCATGGTTAAGTTGGGTGTCACTTTCTGTGTGCAGGATCCCTTGCAGAATCTTTTGTAATGGTTGCTTTGTGGTCACATATTGTTTTAGTTTCTGCTTATCATGGAAGACTTTTATTGCTCCATCTATTTTGAAGGATAGCTTTGCTGGGTAGAGTATCCTGGGGTTGAAGTTATTTTCATTCAGTGCCCGGAAGATCTCACCCCACGCTCTTCTTGCTTTTAATGTTTCTGTTGAGAAGTCTGCTGTGATTTTGATGGGTTTACCTTTGTATGTTACTTGTTTTTTCTCTCTTGCAGCCTTCAATATTCTTTCCTTAGTTTCTGAACTTGTTGTTTTAATGATGATATGTCGTGGAGTAGTTCTATTTTGATCTGGTCTGTTTGGTGTCCTGGAGGCCTCTTGCATTTGTATGGGAATATCTTTCTCTAGATTTGGGAAATTTTCTGTTATTATTTTGTTGAATATATTACACATTCCCTTCGCTTGCACCTCTTCTCCTTCTTCGATGCCCATGATTCTCAAGTTTGGTCTTTTGATGGAGTCGGTGAGTTCTTGCATTTTCTTTTCACAGGTCTTGAGTTGTTTAATTAGTAGTTCTTCAGTTTTTCCTTTAATTACCATTTCATCTTCAAGTTCTGAGATTCTGTCTTCTGTTTGTTCTATTCTGCTGGATTGGCCTTCCGTTTTGTTTTGCAGTTCTGTTTCGTTCTTTTTTCTGAGGTTTTCCATATCCTGGCTGTTTTCTTCTTTATTGTTGTCTATTTTTGTCCTGAGTTCATTTATCCATTTATTCATTGTGTTCTCTCTTTCATTTTGGTGTTTATACAGTGCTTCTATGGTTTCCTTTATTTCTTCTTTTGCTTTTTCAAATTCTCTATTTTTATTGTCTTGGAATTTCTTGAGTGTCTCCTGTACATTTTGGTTGACCCTATCCAGTATCATCTCTATAAAATTCTCATTGAGTACTTGTAGTATGTCTTCTTTTAAATTATTCTTGTGGGCTTCATTGGGTCCTTTGGCATAGTTTATCTTCATTTTGTTGGAGTCTGGCTCTGAGTTTCTGTTCTCTTCATTCCCCTCTGGTTCCTGTACTAATTTTTTGCTGTGGGGAAACTGGTTTCCTTGTTTTTTCTGTCTTCCTGTCATTGTCCTTGGTGTTGTTACTGTCCCTGTACTGTGTGTAATTAAGTATTTTCTAGCTTGTAATAATAACAATGGTAATATTGAGAATGGAAGAGTGAGCTGAGATGGAAAGCAAGAAGTTAAAGAAAAGGGGAAAACAAATATACAGACAAGAGGGAGAAAGCAGAACAAGGTATCAGACAAGAGAGTTTCAAAGGTATAAACAGGGAGTGTTAGTGTACTAATCGACAGTAAGCTGAAGAGACAATAGAGTGACAGAGAGAGGATTGAAAATCAAAGATAAAAAAATTAAAAATAAGTATATGAAAGTAATATCTATTTATAAAAATGAATTAAAATAAAATGGAAAATAGAAAATTAAAAAAAACAAAAAAAACCAAAAAACCAAAAGACTTCCAAGTTTATATGCAATGCAATTTCAGTCTTAATAATTTGGATGTCCGTCTCAATCTCCAGTCCTGGAGTTGGTGCCTCAGATGTTGTTCTGTAGTTGTCTCATCAAAGGGGATGCATAAAGTAGAACAAAAGTACACTCACACACACACAGAAGAAAAAAAAAAAAAAAGCCCCACCAAGTGTCCCCAGTTCAAATGCAATACAGTTTCAGTAAGTTTTTCGGCTTGTAGGTGTAATTTGGTTGTTCTCTCATCAAAGGTAGGGAGAAAAAGAAAAAAAAAGCGTCTGGAGGCAGTTCTGAGAGTGGTATCTGCAACTGTGGCTTGCCTGCCTGCTGCTCTCAGCCTGTAGCTGGCGGCGTTATTTATGCAGATCTCTGGGGTGAGCTTAGCACTCACCTGGTCCCACAGGCTTTGTTTGCTCAGAGTTCTCCTGTGTGGGGGAGGGGGGCCTCTGCTACAGGCTTTTCCCTTTCCAAGCACTGGGAAAGGCGACACTGCCCCGCGTTGTCAGGCCTGCGTGTTTATTTACAGTTCACGTGGGAAGTGGGTCTTCCCTCCTCTCACAAGCGTCCCCGCTCCTGGTTGCTGGCGCACCCTGCTCCCGCCAGAGCCTCTCCGGCCCGCCCGGCTCGTTTATTTACAGTCCCGGGAAGGACTCCCTTCCCCCAATCTTCAGCGCTCAGGGCGCCCCACCCTCTTTCCAGCGTGTCTTAACTGTTCTTATTGCTTAGTACTCAGTTTCTCTTTTTTTCCCGGGTGGAGGTCAGTCTGTCCAGGGGGCTATGCTGCTCTGGCCCAGGCTTGTCTGTGGGGGAACCGCGGTACCGTGAAGCTCACCTGGTCCGCGTCTTCCCAAGCCGTATGGGCGCCGGCCACTGGCGGCCCGGGGGCCTCCTCGGTTCTCCGTTTAACGTGAAGTGGAGATTCTCTGCGCCGGCTGGAGGTGTGGAGGGGTCAAAGTTATGCCTTTTCTCGGTGATTATGCCTGCAAAGTGTGTCTCCAGCGTCTCTCCAAGATTTCACTATAGGAGGGTTGCTTTCTGCTTCCTACCTCTAGCCGCCATCTTGGAATTCCTCTTCTTTGACTCTTTGGGTATTTATAAGTATCATGATTAATTACCACATATTATCATATTTTTCAGTTATTTATTTCCATTTCACCTCACTGTGGAGAGAGAAGATATTTTCTATAATGTTAATTGTTATTAAATTTATTGACACTCATTTAATGTCTAACCCTCAAATTTCTCCTGAAAAATATTCCATGAACAAATGAGAATAATGCTGATTCTCATGTTGTTGGATGTTTTGTAGATGGCATTATGGGTGGAGGACTGTACTAATTTTTCCATGCTTCTTTATGCTAGTTACCTGGTCTTCTGTATGATTTTCTTTCTGTTATTGGAAGAGAAATATTGCATCACATCATTTTACTGGTAAATATGTATTTCTCCCTTTAGATCTGTTGATTTTATAAAATATCTGTGGCTGGGTTGTTGAGTGCATGTATGCTTATATTTGCTGTTTATTTTTTTAGTCACTATTGGGGTTTGAATTCAAGTCCTCATGCTTGCTAAGCAGGTGCTCTACTACTTGAGCAGGTGCTCTAGTAGTGCTTGTTATGTATTCTTAATGGACTAGAACTATAACCATATAAAATGACTTTCATTATCTCTGTTTCCTTGTATTGTAAAGTATATTTCTCTGAAATTAACATAACCCATTCAACTCTCATTTACATTTTTGATGTTATGTCTTGACTTTCATTTATTTATAACCTGCTTCTGTCATTGAATAGAGCATGTTTCTGCTTTAGTCATCATGTAATAGGACAAGACTTTAGATTTCTTTTGCCAATCATTTTTTAATTGGAATGTACAAACACTTTATATATAATGCATTATTGATAATATTAGGTTTATGTCTGCATTTTGCAATATGATTTCTATGTCTTTTGTCATTTTGCTTATTATTTTCCTCCATTACTGCCTCCTTTATTATGTTAGGCAAATATTTTTCTGGGGTAACACCAACAAAATGCTGTAATAGACATAGACATTTCCAAGCTCCTTAATCCTACAAGAGCTTTAAAAGTCTAATAACTTTTATATCCAATTTTAAGCCATATAAATCAAAAGAAAGATATCTTTAAATTTTAAGTTAAATTTGGTGATATTTCATATGCCTGTGCCCTATATTCTCCCCAGCTTAAACACATCATTAGACAATGTCCTCTAAGTGTGAGACACTGGTCATATATTCTGGAGGGAACAAAGTACAACTTACTCACAAATTATTGTTTACATCTCTTCTAACCTATTTGGGGGCTAGCAGAAGAGCTGAAACAAGTGCATATTTCTATTTTGCCTAAATCAGAGCTCACCCAAACTCAAACAGGTGGGTACTCTTTAAAATTATTGTAGGATGCTTTAGCCCACCTCCACCAAAAATGTCCCATACAAATGACTATAACTGAGAATGCATGGGGCTCCTAAGTCTAGAGTGGAGGAAATAAATCATTTATTTTCATTCTGTAGACTAGAGAAAAAGAAAGATTAAAGAAACCTGACTTGATTCCCAAAGGCCTGAAAGCCTTTTCTTAGCTTTTAAATTATCCTTTCCATAAAAATTGGGCAGTTCAGAAGTTATCCAATTAGGCTTCCAGGAAGTTGGATGACATAGGTGAATGTGAGAGCACTGGGAAGAATTCATTGACAGATGCACCTATTGGGCCTTTCAAAGGCAGCCTGGTATACAAGAACATATTCAGCTCCAGAGCTCAGTCCAGTCCTATCTCTGCTTGTTTTTGGTTTTGTGGTACTAAGGATGAACCCAGAGTATTGCACATCAAAGATATCTTTCAAGCTTAGAAAGTCAGATGTATCTGAAAGTCTAATCCATTAATATCTTTTGTATACATTAGCCTTTTCTCTTAAATACTGTTAGGAAGAAAAGTTTGAGTTATATTAGCTACTAAAATAATATTTGTAGTTTATGTAAAAGTACAAGCTTGGTAAGTAAGCAGTCATGTAAGCATCCCACATGCAGATTAATTTATGTCTTACAGACAGAAATAGTCTTTCTTGGTGATAGTTTCACATCACATACACATCTTATTATACATCCCTTCATCACTATGGTGGTCAGCTTTAGCGTTCTGGATGGTTGGTCAAAAGAATAGAGAACATCAAATTTTATCAAGTTTTCAACTTTAAACATTACTATTATATTTTGTTCTATCTTCTCAACTACTGATCTTCCCTTTGTTGAAGGTCTACAAGTTTTTGTGACCAACTGTTAAAATGGGTCTAATCTTACTAAAGAGGAAAGGGTGACTGGAAAGGAATGTCAGGGACACAGTGGCAGGGACTGAGGTGGGGCAGAGTACCAACCTCACTTTAAACAAGCATTATGGTCACTTTACCATTTTTGTCACACCAGTATTAGAAGGGGAGGCCAAGTTTGTCCTCCAATTCTGCACACTCTTTCTCATTTTGGATGTTACACCACAACTGCAGGTCCTATTGTGTTTGGAGTGATAAAGATGCCTTCATCACACACAACCTTAAGTACATCCTGGGGAACAACAGAACATCATCATAACAAAATTAGATAGTTTCAGAAAGCCAAAGGCCAAAAACATTCTCTAATATGTGGAATGTAAGTCCAATACACATACAAGCAATATTATGAAAAACAGATCATGGTAAGGGGAGGTCAGTAACAGAAAAGGGAGACTGAAAAAAGGAAATTAAGAAGGTGAATATGGTTGATGTACTTTCTATACAAGAATGAATATAGAATTTTTAAACCTGTTGAAAACACAGTAACAAGGCAACTAAGGTAGAAAAAGAAAAGTAGAAATTGTTTGAACCAATCTGGATTATAATGCATTATAATGCACATATATTTAGAAATGTCACAATGAAACTTTCTCCATAGCTATTACAAACAAAAATGTCCTGTTTCAAAAATGGAGAACAAGAAGGTGAAACTGATCCTGTCTGGGGGTTGATAACAGTGGGAGGGAGAGGATATAAGGAAAGGGTATAGGAGAGTGAATATGGTGAAAATATTGTGTACTTATGTAAGAAAATAGAAAAATGAGACCTACTGAAACTGTTCCAGTAATGAGGGGAAGGAGGATAAAGGATAATTATGAAGGAGGGAAATTAACTATGATATACTCTGAGAACTTTTGTAAATGTTGCAATGAACACCCAGTGCTCCAATAATATGATTTTTAAAAGAATATTACAATTTATAAAAGAAACAAAAAGTTTCCCCTGGGAGCCCTAGAGCCCTGAGGTGAGCTCAGCAGCACAGCTGTGGGTGGCTATGAGAAACTTCCCTTGCCACTTTCTGTACTGGTCTTCAAGTTGGAGCTGCAGATCCTAAAGATCCCACATCATTTCCATCTTGTCTCTAGCCAGCTTGCTGATGGTCTCTGCCTTCTCATCTTGAATCCTCCTCAGTACTGGATCCTCAGTGAAAAAGTGGGTTTACTTGATGGCAATGCATTCTCCAACAGGGCCCATCTTTCTGGAGAACTATGTGTAGAGATATTGTAGACCTTTGTTATGCTCCTGGTCTTCTGACATGACCTCCAGGAAGCAACTCTCCCCAGACACAATGCAGCTCCTGTTCATGGAGCCCAAGGCCTCCTTCTCCAACTCAGTGTGGGGCAGGGCTGGCTGGTGAGCCATGTACCAAAAGGTTGTCTTCAGGATCCTTAGCTGTCCCTTTTGCTGTGGGTGCTCTTCCCCAATCACCACGGATTTTCAGCTTTCTAGGTCTAGGGGCTGGGTCTGCATAAGCTGGTAGCCTTTGGGTGCATCTGTCTCATCAGTGGCCTCTTCTGGTCAGAGGTCATGTGCTGTTGATGGGCCACAATGTCCTCCTGCTGGTTGGACAGGCAGTGGTCTTGTTCCTCCTAGAGGCCGGGGGCCTCCTGGATATTCATCAGCACAAAAACCTTGAGCTCAGTCAGGTTTTCCTACAGCTGGCCTAGCTTGTTATCCAGCTCCTGCTTAACATTCTGCTCTGACTGCAGGGCAATGGTCAGCTTCATGTTGTCATGTTGCAGCTGGTTCAGCTGCTTCTCAGGTTTGTGTCTGCCAAAGTCTCTTGACTGATGGCATGGTTGTTCTCTGTGCTTTTCAGGTCCTCCTTGCCATTCTCCACTTGTTCACCCAGGATTCTGGCTGCCTGCTCCTGTGCCAGCAGCCATTCCTCCTGCTCCTCTTTGAGGCAACTCAGCCTCTTGTTCTCCTGCACTGAGGCCTGTAGCTATCCACCAAGCTCTCCAGCTCCTTCCTTGATTGCTGGCCCTCCTTATCCAGCCACTGTTGTACCTCAGTTGCCTCAACTGGGGACTTTGGGGGGAGATGTCTTTTTCAGCTGGCTCCTCAGCTCTGCCAAAGTGGTCTTCAGCTGGTGAACTTCTTCAGTGCTGTGTTCATTTCCTTATCCTCTTTCAGGATGCACATCTATACCAGGATTTGTCAAATCTGGCTGGAGGACTGCAGCAGCCAGACCTCAGGCATCTCCAGCTTCTTCTGAAGCTACTTCATGCTGAGCTGCCTAGGTTCTTTCTCAGCCAAAAGAACTGGAATCTTCTCCAGCTGCAAGTTCTTCTCTTTCAGATCTTCTACAATCTTGTTATTGCCTAGGTTAAGGGAATCTTGCTCCTGATACTTCTTATACTATGTTATAGCTTCCCAGTTGATAAAAGGAATGCCCCATACTTAAGTCTTTTGATACTATTGATGCCAGCATCTGGTGAAGTGACACTGGCAGGTAACACATTCATGAGCTGTTGGAGAATAAGATAGCAATCTTTGGGGCACATCCTCACTAACAATGGTTAATTCAGGTTTAACAACATTTTAAATCATTTTCCTTTGCCTTGCTCCTGCAGGAACACCAGTACTGTTACTATGCTGAAATACTTATAGAATTTTCTTGGCTTCAGTCCTTGAGTCTGACTTCTTCAGATATATCAGGGGGGATGAGGAAGGTGAGGAGTCCACATGACTCAGCAATCAACCAGGTTCCTTCTCCACACTCACCAAGATCTTTGTCCAATACACACTATGACCTTCCTCCAACACTTACCACAATCTTTCCCCAACACTCACAATGCTCTTTCTCCAATACTCACTATGATTTTCCTCCTCCAACACTCAATACTATCTTTTACCTCCAACATACAGCACAATTTTCCATCTACAGTACACACAGTGACCTTCCTCCAACACACACCACAATCTTCCTCCAGCACTCACAGCACTATTCCTCTAGCACACAGAACACTTTTCCTCCAACATATACCACAATTACTACAATTTCCAACACTCACCATAACACATTCCTTGACTTCTGTTCAGCACTGTTATCCTCCTAATGTGAGCCAGAAGAAATAGATTCAAGAGGATGCTAGGCAGCATGGAATGCACAATGTGGTCATGTCCTCAATCATTCCATGCCATTCATGGGTGAGTAAGATAAAGGAGAACAGTGTTAGGGTCACAGTGAGAGCAGACACAGCCCCTGCCCCAACCCCACCCATTCATTGATCTCCCTGGGTGCCTATGCACAGCTTTAAATGCCATGGTTCACAGAATCCTTCACAGAGTTCCAGTTACCTGGAGCACCTAAAAGGTCAGTCTCTGGCCACTGCCTTTGACCTCCTATACTGAAGACACTTGACCAGGGGACTTTGGACCTCAAGTCACAGGAGGTCTACAAGGAAGCATTGTTATGTCCAGGAGATGCTGCCTTCTCAGGGTCTTTACCCCTCTCATTCTCTAGTCATCTCTGCTCATTTTCTCCCCTTCATTTCTAATTGCATTAATTTGAATCTTCCTCTTTCTTTAGTTACTTTGGTTAAGGGTTCTTCAATCTTGCTTATCTTTTCTTGGACCCACCTTTTCATTTCAATTGATTCTTTGTGTTGTTGTTTTTCTACTTTTTAGTTTCCATTTAATTCATTTCTTCATTATTTCTTTGCATCTGCTAACCTTAGATTTGGTTTGTTCTTGTTTATCTAAGTTGCCAAGTGTTATTTATTGGATTGTCTGTTTCCTTTCTTTTAAAATCTAGATGAGGCCATACAATAAATTTTATTTCTTGCAAAAAAAACTGTATATGTTTCTGGGGCACCATGTGATGGTTTGATATATGTGTATAATAAGAAATGATCAAATTTGAGTAAGTGAAAGCATCTCTTAAACATTTTAGTTTTTTGTGAAGATTTTATGAAATATACGGTACATTATTATGATCTCTAGTCACTCTACTGTACAATAGAACAACAGAGCATCTTTCTCATATCTAACTGTATTGTGATTTACCTTATCTAATCTCCTTCTATTTCCCCTCCTATCTTAGTATCTAGTGACCACTATTCTACTTTCTACATCACAAATGAATTTTTTTTAGTTTCCACAAAGAAGTGAGAAAATGGCATATTTGTCTTTCTGTGCATAAGCTTGTTTTTTTGGGCAGAGTGAAACTGACTTTGAACTCAGGACTTTGTGCTCAAACCAAGTGCTCTGCCACTTGAGACAAATATCCAGGCCTTTTGCTCTGCTTCTTTTGGAGATGGGATCTTGAGAAGTGCTGCCCAGCCTGATCTCAAACTGTGATCTTCCTGATCTCCACCTCCCAAGTAGCTACTATTACAGGAGTGGGCTACCAGGACCCAGCTTTAACATTTCATTTACCATGAAGTCCTCCCATCATATCCTTTTTGCCACAAATGACAAGATTTCATGTTATGGCTGATTAATAGTCAATTGTATGTGTGTATATATCACATTTACTTTACCCATTCATCTGCCAATGGACATCTCCACAGATCCTATGTCTTACTTATTGTGAGTAGTGCTACAATGAATACAGGAGTGCAGATAGTTCTTTGACTGACTGCCTATTCTAATGTCCTAAAGTGTTTCCCTTTGTTTTCTCCTACTAGTTTTATGTCTTACATTACATGCTTTGACCAAATATTTTTCTGCATCAACTAAAATGATTGCATGGGGGTTTTCTTTTTTCTTTAATAGGATCAGTTAAGCATATTGTTTTCTTTTTTTAATAGTACTAGGGTTAGAATTCAGGATCTCATTCTTGCAAGGTAGATTCTCTACCACATGACCCACTCTTCCAGTCCTTTTTTATATTGTGTATTTTGGGAACTCTTTGCCCATATTGGCTTTTAATGACAATTTCCCTTATCTCTACATCCAGTTAGCTAAAATTACAGGCATGAGCCACTGGCTCCTGGATAAAAAATTTGATTTTTATATTTTATTTGATCTTGTGTTCTCAGTACTGCCCTTCCTAGGTTAAAATATATTATCTTTTTATATCTTGATGAATTTGATTTGTTAAGTCCTGAGAACTTTTTCATCTATGTTCATGAAAGAGATTGGTCTAGTCTCTTCATTCTTTGAAATTTCTCAACCTGTTTTTGCATTTATTTATTTAAGACAGGTATGCTTTGTATTAATCTCTACTGAGAGTAATGGGGCTACTCTAATCACTGAATATGATAAAATTTAAAAATCATCAGTTTCACTGTGTAAATATGTTAAATATTTATACAAACATCACAATTTAGTATTTAAAATTTATTTTTTTGTTCTTGTTTACTATGTGTTTGTTGAAGTTAGAGTATTTATTCCATTGGAGAACAATATTTCACCTGTACAAGTCAATAATAAGTGAGAGCTTAGTGAATTTATAAAATAATATGCTTTAAATTTAAGAATAAATAAGATCTCATCCCAGATATTTTTAATTTTGCACCTCTAGAAAACCAAAAGAAATAGTCACTGTGGAGAAGCAAGTCATCTTTAATAAAAAATATATTATTGTATATTCCTACTCATTTTTGATTTCTTATCAACTGTTTTCCATAATGTAATGCCAAAATATCGGAAATTCTTTACTGTATAATTAGTTCAGAAACTTAAATAAATAAGTGCATAGTGTGCCAATATGTAACAGGAAAAGACAATGAATGTGTGTTATTTGAGAGAGTTTGTGAAAGTCAGTGATTTAACAGGGTGGTTCAATCTCTTCACATCTGTTGAGGTTACAGTTTCAACACTCACAAAGGGTGCTTTCATCTAATGTATTATTTGGGGCTGTGTGTGTGCTTCCAACAAGACCAGCTCAGGTTACTGTAACTAGAAGACTGGTAGCTTTGTTTATTTTCATATAGACCTCTCCTCACCTTATCTCCCTTTGTTTTTTAAGTAAATAAAAACATAGAAAAATGAAAGAAGATTCCAGTATTGGGAGGTTTCAACTTGACAAGATTTCCTACTTTCTCTCATTGTGTCATTTCTGCTCTGTTCTTTTTTTCAAAGTTCCTCTCCATAGAAACCATTTCTTAGTAAGCCTTGCTCACTTTCCAGAGAGGTGCTTTCCAAACTCATTTAGTGTTCTGTCCACCTGACACAGACTTCTGAGTGTGACAGAAAAGGAGTTTTGTCTTATTACATTGGTACTGTAAACTAAAATCTCCAACCCAGTCTGTAGTCACTGACTAGAGGCAAAGGCCAGTGGTTGCTTAAGAGTTTAGTTCCCATGGAATTAAACATAGCAATTAACCATAACAGGCAATCAAACACACCAGTCAAGTTTATGGTCCTATATCCCAGCTCCATCACTTATGGTGTGGCTTTGAGAAATTTATTTAACCTCTCTAAACCTGCATTATAACACCCAACTTTAAAAAACACTACCATTTCTGGGTGTACTGGTGAATGTGTATAATACCAGCACTCAGGAGGTTGAGGCAGGAGGATCAAGAGTTTAAAGCCAGACTGAGTTGCCCTGGGCTGGCCCCAAATTGTGATTTTCCTTATGTACATCTTCACATTAGCTAGGATTCCAGACTTGATTCACCATGCCTGGCTTTTAGTGAGGGTTTCATCATGGTAAGGAAATTACTTAATATTATTTTTCACGTGGTAGTATGAAGATCAAGAAGAATATATTGTGAAAAATTTGTTTACATTTCTGGTGAAATAAGCCTATATTTAAAAATCCCTAATTTTTCCTTTTTGTGGTAAATGAATTCATTTTTCACAAATTATTTGTTAAGTAATTATTAAGTCCCTAGGTGATTAAGTACATTAATAAAAATAAATCCTACAGTCTTGGATAAATGAGTGTTTTGCCTGGCTCAAGTCATAATCTCAATGTGCATACTATGTCTATGCTGCCATTGCTAGACCTGAAATAAAAACACAAAAATAAGAAGCTGAGCTTAATGTATATCATTCCAGAATATGATTAAAATAGTTTAATTAAATTAGTTTTTTAAAAAAAACTTATAATGTGCTCCTAGTGACATGTGCCTATAATCGTAGCACTCTGGATGCTGATGCAGGTGGATCATGAGTTCAAGGCCAGCAGGGGGCTAGCAGAGTGGCTCAAGTTGCAGAGTACTTGCATAGAAAGCATGAAGCCCTGAGATGAAACCCCAGTACCACCACAAAGAAAAATAAATAAAAGGCTAGCCTGGGCTTCATAGAAACATCTGGCTCAAAAAAAAATCAATTTTGTGTGTGTGTGTGTGTGTGTGTGTGTTTGAACTCAGTGTTTTTTGCTTCCAAAGTAGCACTTGCGCTACACCACCAGTCCATTTTGCTCTGCTTATTTTGGAGATTGGATTCTGAGAACTGTTTACTGGGGCTGGCCTGGATCCTGGATCCTGCCAATCTCAGCCTCCTTAGTAGCTAGGATTACAGTGAAAGCCACCCCTGCCCAGGTGATTTTTATTCTTTCTTTCTTTTTATTTCTTCAGTAAGCTTTCCGGGTTTTTTTGTGTCCATGTTGTTATCACATTATTGTTGTACTGGTGGTACATAGTGACATTTACCAAAGTGCTTACAATATATCTTAGTTAAATTCACTTTTTCCATCACGCTCCTCTCCTCTCCTCTCCTCTCATTCTGAGCATAGTTTCAACAGGTCTCATTTTTCAATTTTCATACATGAGTACATAACATTTCTAACATATTCACTCTTCTTCACTCTTTTCTTATATCCTCAACCCTCCCATTGGTACCAATCAACATACATAACCTATTTATCTTCTTGCCCACTTTTTTGAAAAAGAAACATTTTTTGCTTGTTTACGATAACTATACAGGGAGTTTCATAATGACATTTCCGTGTACATATGTAATGTAACCCAAATTGGTTCATACCCTCCATTTTTCTTCTTTCGACCTGGCCTTCTTTTTATGGTGATTTCAACAGGTTTAAAAATTCTATATATTGTATAAAAGGTACATCAACAATATTCACCACCTTTACTTCTTTTACCTGCCTTCTCATGTTAGTGACCTCCCTTTTGTGAACTGTTTTTCATTCTTGTCCTTCCTTGTTTAGGTGTCGGTCCCTTGTTCAGTGGAATTTTTGCCTTGGTGTTATACCTGTGCATGTGTTGTACTTAAGTCGGTGTATCCCCCTCCACTGCATTTCCCTTCCCTTTTCCCCCTATTCTTTCTCAGTGTACTCATTGCAGGTAAATAGAAAGGCTACTGAGTTTTATACATTGATTTTGTATTGTGCTACTTTGCTAAAGGTGTTTATGATGTCTAGGGGTTTTTTTGCTAAGTTTTCAGGGTCTTTTAGGTAATATGATCATGTCATCAGTGAACAGGGATAGTTTGACATCTTCCTTTCCTATTTGAGTTTTTAATTTACTCTCCCTGTCTTATTGTTCTGGTTAGCAATTCTAGTACTATGTTGAATAAAAGTGGAGAGAGTAGAATTCCTTGTTTCATTCCTGACTTTAGAGGAAATGGTTTCAGTTTTTCCCCATTCATATGATGTTGGCTATAGACTCATTATATATAGCCTTTATTATGTTGAGCTGCATTCATTCTATTCCTGCTTTGATTAGAGCTTTTTTTTCTTTTTTCTTTTTTTTAGTAAACTGGTATTTAAATTCAGTTTGTTACACCTGCTAGGCAGGCACTCAATTACTTGAGCCAATCCTGTCCTGATCTGTGTTGGGTATTTTCCAGATAGGGTCTCTCCTACTATTTACTGGGGCTTGATTTAAAGTGCAGTCTTCCTGTCTTCTGCATCTTGAGTAGTTAGCATTACAGGTGTGAACTGAAACTCATCAGAGCTTTGAAAGTGTTACAGGGAAGTGTCAAGCTTTAACATTTGAGGACCCTGACAGCCAGGCCCAAGAGCTGGAACACTAGGGCCAAAAGTCCAAGAGTCCTGACACTTGAGGCTGGAGAGCTGTGACAGAAGCTGCTGTTAGAAGCCATGGGTCACAACACTGATGGATTAGAAGTTATAATACTACCTCGTGCAGACTACTGCTACATGAAACTGGTGTTAAGAGCTGAGGATTGTGCTAGCTACCAAGTAGCCAGGCCAATGGCAATCAATGCTCAGAGTAGTAAGTCTCCAACCTGAGCACCTAGAGCTGGGTCTGGCCTCTAGAGCCTGAGGGCATATGCCTGTTATTTTCAACACTTGAAGTTGTAAGCCTCTGAGATTCTTAACTCAGCCAGGAAGGTTTTGGTACTCAAGGGCCAAGGTCTGCCAAAGAAGACCCCTCACTTCTCACAGAGTGAGAGACCTCAGGCAGCTGAATGTAACAAAAGTGGTTGTTTAGCTTTTTTCCCTGCAACTCTTCCAGCAACCAGGGCCTGCAGTACCTTGTCCTAAGCTTTTCACAGCCATCTCTATACTTACACTCTTTTGCCACTCTACCACTCTCTGAAACTCTTCTGCTCATTTCTTTTTTTTTGGTAGATTCTTTGTATTTTTTTTCCTCTTTTGGTCTCTATTTCATTACATTGGGCTCTTATTTTTATTATCTTTCTCCTTCTGCTACACAGGAGTCAATGTTCATGAAAATTTGACAGATCAGAAGGAATCTCCTCTCCTTGCATGACTGCGGCAGGTGTTAAGCACTGCTAAGCATTATTAAACACTATTCAGTAGTGGCAATGCTATTACAGTTACTAGCAGTGCAAAATTCTGTGCTGAGTTTTGTTAAATCTTTATTATAAACACTCATGTAATGCTCTCTGTGAATGATTAAAGCTGTGCAAAGCGGGTCATTTGAACTTTCTTTCTTTATGCCTGGTAGCCTTCAGCAGGGAACTATAAGTCAAGTATCCCCTCTTCAGAAGTCAGCTAGACTGCCCTGATGGCAGCCTGGCTTCTGTGAACACTCCATAGACACCTTGAAGAAGCACTATGCCTATTCAGGAGGCAGAGATCAAGAGGATTGCCATTTGTATCCAACCTCAGGCAAGTAGTTCATGAGAACCTATCTCAAAAACAAACAGTGTGAAAAATAAGGCTAGTGGAGTGGCTCAAGGGATTGAGCACCTGCCTATCAAGCATGCAGTCCTGAGTTCAATCTCCACTATTGCCAATAAAAAAAAAAAGGTTCTTAGTGGCTGAAGAGGATCTCTTTTAATAATTCCCTACTTTAACAATAGATGTGATTAAGATATGAAGGCTTTGAAAAGATTGATATGATTACCACTTCTAACAGCACAGCACCAATAGGATCCTTTGAATGGATAAGGAAGTAGAAATTAAATTACAAAGATTTACCAGCTATCAACCCATGTAAACAAATTAAGTCAACCTCCATATCACAAAAAAAGTAACATGCTGTGTCTGGCTAAATGCAGTGGAGGTGTTTGTTTTCTACTTTTCCACATATCCTGCCCTATAATGTTTGTAGTCATAAAAATTTTGGATAATTCTAACATTTAGTTTCACCACATCAACCCTACATGGTTACCAGAAGATCACCAGAGCTTTCTTGGTTCTTGCATCCTGAGAGAAGATTTCAGGCAGCAGGTGAGGCAGAGTAGTAAAAGGTATAGTTTATTAAGAATAGTAATGCTCAGCTTGGATGTCTCCCAGCAACCATGAAGCTGTGAGTTTAAATCTCAGAACCGTAAAAAAAAAAAAGAGTTAAAGTTTATTAAAATAGAAAGACACTGTCATAGAGGAAAGTGGATCACATGGAACTGGATTATATTGAAGTGTAAGGGGCTTGGAGCATCAGGTCCCTCCCCAGGACCAGTTCACAGGGACTTATTAACATACAGATTGTATAAGAATTACGATGTCTCAAGAATCATTTTGTACAAGTGATTACACATGACCACCAAGGAAAAACTCATGGTGGGGAAGAAGGAGGAGAGAAAATCTACAATTACAACTAGATTAAAAAGATTAAAAAGGTAACTTTTGGTCACTCCAAACTGTTTGAACTAGAACCTTAGCAGTGGGACTTGGCAGCCTGTACCTTTTTTTTTCTTTTAAATAACTGGACAGGATGATAAAAGTTTTTTTTAGCTGATTGTTTTAGTCCTCAAAAACAGTATGTTGTGAGCCATGAACCAAACACTCCCTTACTTTTCCTTGCTTACTGCTAATGTTGGCCTGCTACCTTCCATGTTCCCCCTCAGGAATGATACATTGTAAGGACTTTTGTAAATGCCACAATGTACCCCCACCTTGAACAACAATAAAATAAAAAGAAACAACTCTCCTTTTCATGTTCCTTTTCATATCTCCATCACTTGTATCTAAGTGATACCGATCAGCACTGGAGATCAAATTTCCAGCATGTGAGACTTTGGGGGACATATTCAAACCATATCCAATCCTTAGCAAGTGCAAAATAGAAATTATGGATGTTTTCAAGAAAAAACTAAGAGGGTTTTCTGATGATTGGATTTACAATAGGAAAGGAAAAGAAAAGCATTAAGAATTATGTGGAGTTTGGTCCAAGCCCAGTGGCAGACCAAGTCACCAGTAACTGGGCAGGGAAATATTGTAAAGAATCAAGAGTGTGAATTGGGCATATTTTGGAGACTTTATGTAGAACACTGGATATTTGATTACTGTTTAGAGGAGAGGACTGAACTAAAAATAAAGATTCAGGAGTGGTCCTCATGTATGCTCCCATTATCTATGGTTTCACTGTTGAGTTTGCCATTCTATCAATCATGATCTAAAAATGTTAACTGGAAAATTCCAGAAGTAAAATATTCATATGCCTTAAATTGCACAGCCTTCTGAGAAGTATGATGAGATCTGGTACTGTGCACTGTGTCTTGCCTGGGATGTGAATTTTTGACCCACATTTTAGTGCTCTGGTTTGAACTCAGGGCCTCACACTTGCTAGGCAGACAACCTATTGCCTGAGCCACTCTTCCAGCCCTATCCCACATAATCATACTGTGTGCAGAACCTGCCCATAGCCATCTTGGTTATTAGCTTTACAGTTTGTTATAGTGTCACACTGATTGTGTTCAAGTAGCTCTCATTTATTTAATAATGGCCTTAAAGAGAAAGACTAGTGATACTGGTAATTTTATTATAACATATAGTTATAATAATTGTTCTATTTATTATTAATTTATTCATCTCTCACTGTGACTAAAGTTTAAATTGAACTTATTATAGTTATATATGTGTAAGAAAAATAGTACATATAGGATTTGGTATCATCCTAGGTTTCAGCATCATTTCAGGATTTTAGAACATACTCTCAAAGGTAAGGGAAGACTACTATATTACTATATTTGATACCTAATGTCACATGCCTATAGGTATATATGGAAGATGTCCTAGATCAGACAGATTAGGATGGTCTGTAGAAGAGATGAGGTAAGGGGAACATGGCACCCCAGAAACCCAGGCTAGAGATGCTTCACGGGGGTCAGGAGCCTGCTATGTGAGGCAAAAGTCACTTGCAGGTGGTTCAAGAGAGAATGGTAGAATACCAATTGGAGGTATTGGGAGGTAACTCTAGAAATTATGTTTCAAGAAGTAGTAGCTGGAGAGAAAAATGGTGTGCAGAAAATTTGCTTATTTTTTTGTTTGTTGAGTCAAGGTATATAACCCAGGCTGGCCTCAAACGTGAGATCCTCCTACCATAGACTAAAAAGTGCTGGGACTAAAGTGTGAAACCCACACCCAGCTAGTTTATTTTTAAAAGAATGAAATATTCCTTAAAAGAGAAAGAAACACTAATGCTAGTATCGAGAGAATTGCTCAATTAGCCATGCTACCCATGGCCACCCATGATGGAAGAATGTATGATGGCCACTGAGCCCTTGCACAGTGATTCTCTCCAGTGATCTCGTTCCCTACCTGTTCCCTTTCTACCCTCTTCTCCTCTCTTTTTGTGATGTCTGTTTTCATTCATTTGCTTTTACTTATGGGCATGGTCCTAGTCTTTTAAACTGAAGGCATACATAAATTCCATGATTGCTTCTTCTGCAGCAACACTGGCAGTGACAAGTTGATTATGTGATCTATGCAATTCCTTCAGCTGTGTCTTTTGCAGAACTGCAAAGAGTCTGCAGACTGGGGCCATGGTTTAAGTGGTAGAGTGCTGTAGCATGTGTTCAATCCTCGGTAGTGAAAGCAAAAAAGGAAAAACAAAATGTTGCTGTGGTTTCCTCTATGGAATGATGGAATAACAAGTTTGTAAAATTTAAGCAATTTTATTTAAGTAATAGAAACATTTTCACATTGTGTTTAAAACCTCTCCACTAAACAAATATTTTTTCACAACCACAATTATCTAACCCATCTCTAATTTCAACATTCTTCTAATTTTACTCAAAGTAATGTGGTTATTTACTTCAAATAACTGATACACTTTAATTATTACAATCCAAGTATCATGACCAAGCCATATTATAATGTATTTTCTTCTTTTTTGAATATCATAGAATGAAGCACATTAGTAGATGGCATAATCTGGAATAAGATTTTTTGTGGTATATTGATGTCAACCTATGTTGGTAATAAAGAAGAGACACATATACATTAAAATATTTTAATTAACTCAAGAGGAGAACTGGGTGTGGTGAAATCTAAGGCTCAGGAGGCTGGCATAGACAGTTCAAAGCCTGGACAATTTAGGGCATTCCAGAATAGCTGTGTCTACAGAGCTAGACCCAGTTTATAAAACAAACAAACAAACAAAAATTTCTGAGAAAGCTATGGAACCATAGACAACAGTAACAATCTTATTTTTTAAGGTTATTTTTATCTTAAAAATCTTGAATAATGAAAATGTGATATGTATATATAGTACCATTCAGTCATAAACAAAAATGAAATTATGTCATTTGCAAGACCATGGATGAACTGGAGATCATCATGTTGAGTCAGATTAGCCCAGCTCAGAAAGACAAACATTGCTTCCTTTCCCTCAGGTGAAAATCTGGACTGAATCATCTTCACCATCATATGGCATGAACTTAGAAGACAGACTGGTGGGGAAGGACAGAAGGAGGGAGGGAAAAGAGAGAGTAATGGGGGCAAATTGAAGGGCATTATCTGTATGTGTGAAGATAGCATGATGAAACCCACTAGAAACTATCAAATAAGGGGGTATAGAGGAGGGGTTAAGAAAGTGTAACAGAGGGATAAATTTGATCAAATACATTGCGTACATGTATAGAAACATCACAGTGAAACTCCCTTGTTAATTTGTATTGCTTTTCCTTTTGTTCTTTACATTTTTTATTTTAAGATATTTTTGTGTGTGGCACTGGGGTTTTAACTCAGAACCTCATGCTTGCTAGGTAAATGCTCTTAGCACTTGACCCACTATTATAACTCTTTGTTTGATTTTTTGGGGCAGTCTCACTGTGTAGTTCAAGCTGGCCTCGAACTTGAGGTCTTTCTGCATCAGTCTCCCTAGTGTTGTGAGTTCAGGCATGTACCACAACACCTGGCAATCAAAAAAAGAAGAGGAAAAACCTTCACTTTTATTAAATCTTTGCCCAGTTGCCTACAGAGCACAACTGGCTGGCTGAAGGTTTACTTCTTGTCCAACTTACCTCCCAGGTGCAATTAGCAAAAGTTCTAAAACAGGCAGGAGTAGCTTGAGCAAGAAAGCAGGAGCCCTGTTAATCCTCAAACCAAATAATCAACAATCCTGAAAGGCATTCCTGTTTCAGAGAAGGCCAGACTATGAGTATAGGGCCTTGTTTGAATATCTGCATTGCCTCTGGCACTTCCTGGTGCCTGAACTGTGACAGTAACTGGCCCTTGTAGGCCCCCATTTCTTCATGCATCAAATGAGGGAATAAAAATAGAACTCCATGGTCTAACTCTCTATAATTCTATACCAGTATAATAGCATTGTTGTCATTCAGAACAGTCTTTGAGGTTACATATGATTGAACTCCATTCTTATGTACATTTTTAAGCTCAGAATAGCATTTTCTCTCCAACCCAACCCAACTGATAGCTTAATTTCATAGGACACTCATTGTCTGTGTAAATGGAGTGACTCACTGAAGTACTGGAAGTACATGATGTGGTTGGATCCCCACATGTAGGGAACACTCAAGCATTTCCACATCTCTCTTCCTTCCTAGATCAGATTTAGTAGTAATTTGGGACTATTGTACCCAACTGTCTTGAGCAGGGACATGGAGACATTGTCCTCATGTGGCATCCAAGGGATGTAATGTTAAATGACATATATAGCTTGCTTTTCCAGCAAAAGAGATCCTAAATATAATATTTTGTACATTTTCTGTTAATGCTGCAAAATATAAGAATATGAAATCAAGATGAAACACAAACTCCTTACAGGTGAAAGGCAAGAGTTAGAAGGTATTGTTGTCCTCCAAAATTAAAGAACAAAATGCTGATGCATGACTTCTACACATTAACTTTCCACATAAAATAGAATCAAGAAAATAATATATAATGAAAACAGAAATCAGCACTCCAGTACCATACAAATCTGAAGAAAGGATAATGTTAATTTTTGAAGTTTCATTAACTGTCAGAAAAAATTTATTAGCAATAATTTAAAAACCACCCTTTTGTCTATCATTTTTAAACTGGATCTAATTTTCTTTCTTTTTTTTTTTTTTTGGTGGTACTGAGGTTTGAACTTAGGGCTTTGCACTTTCTAGGCAAGTGCTCTACCACTTAAGGAATGTCCCCATCCCTGTACCTACTATTTTAAAAAAAGATTATCATGATTGAAAGGCAGTTCACCATACCCACTACTCAGCAAATAGTCACAGAGGTTCAGACTCCTTAATGAACTGATCAAGAAACAGTCAGAGGGATTCAGTCATGGGGCATCTGTGGCCAGAAGCATTGGTCTAGAATCTGCATTCTGGGAGAAAGACAGTGGACCCTCAACCACAGAGAAACATGTTCACTAGAGTGCTTGGGGACATGGGCTCCATAAAAAGCTTCCAGGTACAACAAGGATACAGGAGATATGCTGGGCAGAGTCCTACAAGGACATGGTTTATCATGTGACAGGCATTCCACAGGATAGGGCTTTATATTTGCCAGGAGATAAATGTGAGAACATGGGCATACATTTGTGGTGTTGATCAGGGACCATATGATTAAAACTTTGGGCATCTCTGCCAGGCACTGCTAAAATAACTGCTACCTCCCAGTGTCCTGGTAAAGAACCTGCAGTGGAGTATTATCCACAAATGTGGCTTCCTGATGTCTGGACAAGGTTTCCATCACACTCACAAGGGAGTGCCTCATGGTCCTTCCTGAGTGGAAGCATGGGTCTGCACAGTCTACTTGTACAGCACTTTCCCAAGAGAAACCTTAAAGCAGATGTGACACCAAGGAGCTTAGAGCTGGGGTGCCTGGTGATAGTGGTGACTATTCTAACACAAAGTTCCTATAAGAAGACAGCACATGGGAAATGTGGGTTGCTTTAGATCTCCTAAGTCCCCCAAAGCATCCGAGAAGCCAGCCACCCAAAAGTGCCCTCATCCCCTACAGAGAAGTGTGGGCAAATCTTAATGTAAAGCTGGAAATAAAAAACACAGAAGGGAACTGAAACAGTCTTAGGGAGGTAAACATAAGGAATGGGCTCTTGGTTGTGATTCTCATGTGTGGGGAATGGTCAAAACATGATCTTTCTGTCTGGAATTGACACCACTTGTTGTTGTCACACTCAGAAGACATGAATCCAGGACTTCCAGACCCATCTGGGTGACAAATTGGGACTCATCTTAAAAACACACAAAAAAACTCGTAAGGATAATTACGGATTATGATAAATTATGTGCAGTACACAATTTTTTGAAATGCAAATATTTTCTTGAATATTTCCTAAATTTGATTACAGGCTAAGAACCTTCTACAATTCCATTCATGTTAGGTTTCAATTGTATTTCCATTACTTCTTTCTTTCTTTGGTTGCTTTGTTTGTTTCATTTTGTTTTATTTGAGTTTTGGTTTGTTTGACTGTCTGTTTGGTGCTGGTGTTGAACTGCAGTCCTCATGTATGCTGAGTACTCACTCCACCTTGGAGTTACAGACCCAAGCCCAGCATCATCACTGTCTTGCTGCACATTTCTCTCTAATGGCCAAAATGTTCTGTTTAATACCTATTTTTGCAAAATATCAAAGGTGTTTATCACTGAGAGATAAGGAGGAAATGCAACTATCTGCATCAAAGTCTCTGTGTGAACTGGCAACAGATACTATCAGACCCATCATCAACAATTATTAAAGGAAATGATATGATTGTTCCCCAATTAAAAGATGCATCTGTTATACATCTAATGACTGGTGAATTGAGAAGCTGGCAATTATTTACTTATTTACTTATTTACAGATCAAGTCTAGCTGTGAAACACAGGCTACTGTCAAATTCACAATGCTTAGCCTATAAACCTTGCTAATTAGGAGGCAGAGATCTGAAGGTTCACAGTTTGAGACCAGTCTAGGTATAAGGCTTTTCAGACCCTTGTCTCAACCAACGGCTGTGTTCAGTGGCACATAACTGTCATTGTGTCTATGCAGAGAAGCACAAATAGGAGGATCATGAGCGACACTGGCCCGGTCATAACAACTTATCTTGAAAATAAGCAATGCAAGCTGGGCACAGTGGCTCACACCTGAAATCCTATCTGAGAGACTGAAATTCAGATGACAGTTCAAGACCAGTCAAGGCAAATAGCTCTTGAGACCCTATCTCCAAAACAGCTACAGCAAAATGGGCAAGAGGCACCTGCTTTGCATGTGCTCTGAGTTCAAACCCAGTCCCACAAAAAATAAAACAAGAAACCACAACACAGAAAAGGCTGGTGGAGTGACTCAAGTTAGGGAGAGTCCTGCTTAACAATCACAACCCACTGAGTTCAACACCCAGTACCACCAAAAACAAAATAAAATTGCTGAGTTTTAACAAACAATTGCTAGCACCAATCTTTTCTCACTTTATTTAAGTAGAATGCACTGGTGGAGGTGAAGATGAGGTAATATGCTTGAGAGGTTTCATATAGATATATGAAATAGAACAATAAAACCTGTTGCAATTGCTTTAAGTGGGATGGGGAGGAGGTTGGAGGAAGATGTGGGGAAAATCTAACCAGTACACAATGTAAGCCTACTTGGAATTGTCACAATGAATCCCCATGTACAATGAATGTGTCCTAATAAAAATGAAATAAATAAATAAAATCCATCATAATAAACATATGAAACAAATATCTAAGGAAAACGTAGACAAATAACCAAAGGAAAAACAATATGCGAACAAAATTACAATATTAATAAGGAGATGGAAATCATAAAAAAGGAACTAAACAGAAATTCTAGAGTGAATAAGAATAATGACTAAAAGGAAATGCATCTTAGAGAGGGCCAGTAGCAGATTCGAGCAGGCAGAAGACAGAATTAAGAAGATTGATGGTAGAAAAATTGAAAGCATTCATTGGAAGGAACCATAAAAGAAGAGAAACAAAAGAACCACAGTTTGAGAAATCAGGGGATACTGTCATGTAGACCATCTCAATCATGTTGACAATCTCAGAACGATAAATGGAAAGAAAGGAGCAAAAAGAGTTTTGGAAGGAACAATGGCTAAAGGTAAGTTTCATGAAAGGAATTAAGGTATACAACTAAGAAACTATACTAAATGAGATTCACCCAAACACATCTACAATGAGACACATAACCAAAACTGAAAGACACAGGCAAAGAATCATGAAAGCATCAACAAAGAAGCAACTCCTCACATATAAGCAATCCTCAGTGAGACTAACTTATCTCTCATCAGCAACCTTAAATTACAGAAGGCAGAAAATTGGCATATTTAAGACAAATACATCAAATAAGAATTCTATATCTGATATAACTTCTCTTCATAAGAAAGAAGATTAGTTCCAGTTTCTGGTCAGGAAGAAATGAGCTTTGAAATCATCACTCCTACTTAAAGAGAAGAAAACAGGCTAGGAAAACTAAAAGTCAAAAGCTGCTCTTAGGCTAATTTGAGAATTCAGGTCATTAGGAAAACTGATCCCTGGAAAACCAGAAAGAGTCAGGAAGATGCAGAGAATCACAACTTGCTGGTGTAGAACCCACTTCAGACTTACCACCAGGGTTGGGCACTGGTGGCTCACCTCTGCAACCCTACTTACTCAGAAGGCAGTGATCAGGAGAATTGTCATTTTGTTGCCACCCCAGGCAAATAGTTCACAAGATCTTATCTCCAAAACACCTAACACATAAAAGTAGGGTTGTTGGAGTGACTCAAGTTGTAGAGTTGTAGGCCCTGAGTTTGAGTTCCAGTACCACTAAAAAAGAAAGAATTTGTACCAGGTAGGGAAAAGTGAACCATTAGAGACTAGTGTCTGGAGGTTCAGGCTAGAAAATCTGAGAAGTAAAACCTCAGAGCCGAGTATTAGAATAACCCCAATTTTTTTTGAGTTTCTTCTCGAGGACTTTTCCCTGATTCTTGCAGTGAAGAAAATAACAAAAGCTAACAACAACAAAAAAAACCACAACAGTGACAGAACACACATTTTTGTGCTTCTACTAGGGAAAAGAGGAAAAGTACCCATTTGCAACAGGTTATAAACATTCTTCTAATGTAATTTTCCTAAAGGGAAGAAGGTATTTCACCATAGCTATGAAATAACCTCCAAAGAGGCTAACCAACTGTGGGGTCTGGGGGTGTTTTTTGTTGGTGTTTTTGAGCTAGAGTCTTGCTATATAGCCCAGGCTGGACTTGAACTCACAATCTTCCTGCTTTTGCCTCCCCAGTTCTAGGATTACAGGCATGTACTAGCTTTCTTTATCTGTGGTTTTTAACACAGCTCAACAGACATAGATGAAAAGAAATAACTAAGTTGAACCATCTCTAGCCTTCCATGAGAGGGGCTAGAAAGACCCCAGTCTAGATCTTGAGGGGTAGAGTGGAAAACACTTGTGATGGACACATCTCAGGAACAGAAGCCCACATACATAGGACTACTGAATGCTCCCCCTCCCCTTACACACTTTACCATGACATCAGTAGGGCTCCTGTACAAAAACAGGAAAGTAAAAGAACTGCACATTTCAGATCTTGTGTAAGACGTATTTAGAGGTCTGGTGCCAGTGGCTCATGCCTATTATCCTAGCTACTCCAGAGGCAGAAATCAGGAGGATTGAGGTTCAAAGCCATCCTGGGCAAATAGTTTGCTAAACCCTGTCTTGAAACACCCATCACAAGAAAGGGCTGGTAGAGCAGCTTGATATGTAGGCCCTAAGTTAAATCCCCAGTGTCGCAAAAACAAAAGAAGTATCTGAGAACCGCCAAAGCAACAGGAGAGACAAAATAAAAATGCAAGAAAACTTTAGTCTGCCATGTACAACTAAAAGAAACATTAAACTAAGCCCACCTCCTAGCTAGACAAGGAAACTCATATTACAAGTCTATTGTGTGGGATCTTTTACTCAGAACTGTATGTCTGCCTTTGAAAAAATAATTATAAGATCTATCAAGAGACATATATGCCCCCAATTCTCACACACTATTTGATGACAGAATAAATTTCAGATCCAGACACAAATTAAATTTTAGAATGGGACCTTACAACTTCTATGATTAATAAATTAAGGACTTTAATGGATAAGTGGACAAAATGTAAGATCTGAAGTGTAATTAAAGCAGAAAGATGGAAAACCTAGAAATAGCCCAAGATAATCTTGAAAACTGGAAACATTGTAGGAGAAATGAATAATAGCTTCCATGAACTCTTGCCTTTATGAGATGTCAATATACACTTGGAAAATCAAAATGCAAAGAGAAAAAAGAATGAAAAGGCACTGGAGAATAAGAACTGTGGAATCATTAAAGAAAGCAAACATATAGATAATGGAAATATCAGAAGAAAAAAAAAGAAGGAAAGGACATGAAGAAATGTTTGAAGCAGTAATGAGTGAGAGTTCTCCAAATTAGTGGCATACATAAAGCAAGAATCAGAAAACTAAGAGAATTCCAAGCAAGACAAATACAAAAGATACACTTAAGTATATCCTACTTAAGCAGAAGTAAAGAACATGGAGAAGAGCTTGGAAATGTCAGAGAATTAAAGATGCTGCCTCTCCAGGGGCAAGGATGTAAATTACATGAAACTTCTTAGAAATCATGCAAGAAAATGGAGAACTTAAAGTACTGAAGGGAAAAAAAGATAACCATAAGAGTAGAATTAAGTATCCTGTGAAATTACCTTTGAAAACTTATGGAGAAATAAAGACAAGAAAGAAAATGCAGCAGATACAATAAATAAATCAGAAATCAATACAGGACAATACCACTGAACATACATAAATACAAAGTATTATAAGAGAATAATATGAACCAAAAAACAAAGCAACCTCAATGAAAGGACATATTCCATTGAATACAAAATAACCTATACAGACCCAGAAGAGATAAATAGTCTAAGCAGACTGAAAAATTATAAAGTTTGAATGTTAGAGAAGTCTAGAACTAAATGGTGTCTTCTAAACAATAGAAGAGAAGAACAGGCTTGCTACTTACTCAATGATGTTGGCATTATCTGGATACCAAAGCCAATTAATAAAATCACATACCAATATCCCTTATGAATATAAATACCAAAGCCTTTGACTATATATTAGCAAATCAAATTTAATAGCTTCTTTCACTGTGGACAGGTGGGATTTGTCTTATGACTAAAAGAATGGTTTAACATAAAATATTTCAAAGTAATATGTGACATTGACAGAACCTTGGAAATAAACCATAGAATTATGTTGATTCATTCAGTAAAAGAATTTAATAAAAAAATACACTTTCTATGATAAAAATCCTCAGAACACTGAGAATACAAGGATATTTCCACTACACAATAATAAAGACAGAACACTGAGATTACAAGGATATTTTCACTATACAATAATAAAGACACACAGCCAACTTGATGCTTGATGGAAAAGGACTGAAAGCTTTCTCCCTGTAGCCAGGAACAGGATAAGGGTATCATTTTCCCTTTGCTAGTGAACATTGCACTGGAGAGTAGCCAGGCAAATAAGTAAGAAAAATAAATTGTTTGTTATACAATTTGGAAAAGAAAAATTCACATGGGTAAAAACTTCCCCAAATCCACAAGAAAGCAAATTTGCCAGGTACAAAGCAAGGTCAACATGCAAAAATGCATTGTGTCTGAAAAGGATATGAAGAAAGCAATTCAATTTATAATATCACTTGAAAAATAATTTGCTCAGAGTAAACTTAACTTAGTGAGCAAAAGACTTTTACTCTAAATACTACACAGAATTGTTGAGAAAAATTATACAAGACTAAACAGATGCCACCTTTTTTGTGTCCATGGATAATAGAATTTAATACTATTAAGATGTCAAAGCTACCCAGAAAGATTAAGAGAGCTAATGCAATCTCACGCAAAATAACAATAACCTTCCATTCAGATATGAAAAGTCCTATCCTCAAATTCATATATAATTTCAAGCAGCCCTGGATACACAGTAATGACTTTGAAAAAGAATAAATTGGTAAGATTTACACTTTCTAACTCCAAAATATACTGGAAGCCACAATGAACAAAACGAAGTCATACTGATCAATGAATAGACAACAGACCAATGAAATAAAATTAAGAGCATAAAAATAAACTCATATGAAAGGGTATGATTTTTGGCAACTTTACAAATCCATTCAAATGAGAAAGAATGGCTTCTTCAGCAGATAGTCCTAGGACAATGGAATTTACACAAGTGAAAATATGAGCTTGTACCCCTACAACACAGCAGAGTAAAAAATCAACTCAAAATGGATCAATGCTCTCATGATGGATATGAGCAGAAATTCACAAAAATTTTAGAAGGCAGAGGTAAGCTCTCATGACCTTAGATTTGACAATGGATTCTCAAACATGATTTTAAATGCACTAGCATAAAAAGAAAAAATGATAAATTGGACTTCATCAAATCTAAAAACTTTTGTATATCAAAAAACATTATCAAGAATGTGAAAAGACAACAGCTTCATGGGAGAATATATTTACAGATCATGCATGTGATAAAGAATTAATATCGAAAATGCATAAAGCACTCCTACAATTCAGTGAGAAAAAGGGAAAGCAAATCAATTTTAAAATATGAGATTTGAAGAGTTATTTTTCTATAAAGATACACAAAGGGTCAACAAGGACATGAAAAACATGAAAAAGATGCTCAATATCTTTAGTGATTATGGAAATCCAAATCAGAGCCATATGAGATAGCATTTTACACTTACAAGCATGTCTATGATAAAAACAATTTTAGCAGAAAAAATAGCTACTAAAAAACTCTGGTTAAATAAATCAATTAATGAAATCTATTTAGTGTTGGTGAGAATGTGGAGATGTTAGCACCCTTGGATACTGCTTTTGAGGAGGTAACTACTGTGAAAAATAGACTAGAAGTTTTTCAAAAACAGTTAAATATAGCATTACCATGTGATCCAGAGGCTCTACTCCTAAACCCCTATCCCAATGAATTGAAAACAGAGACTCAAAGGAGCACTTGTCTATCAGTGTCAATTGCAGCCTCAGGAGCAATGGGAAAAGGAGGACACAAATCAGATGCCCATCGCAGATTAATTGATAAAGAAAATCGGTACGCAGTGGAATATTTTTCAACCATGGAAAGAAGGAAATTCTGATACATATTATAAACCTTAGAAACATGTTCAGTGAAATTAGATATAAAGAACAATAGTATATAGGCCCAATAATATGAAATGTCTTCAATGAGCAAATTTATAGTGACAGTAAATTAGAGCTTATGGGGGTTGGGGAGAAGTGGTTAAGTGGTAAGCTATCTTAATGGGTACAGAATTTCTTTTTGAAGAAAAGAAATCTCAGAAATTGATACTGGCAATGGTTGTACAATGTCATTAGTGAATTTTTGCCAATTTTACGCATGCAAATGTTAAAATGACAAATTTCACATCACATATACATTTTATCATAATAACAAAAAATGAAGTAAATCAGCAGCAGTGATAGGGACTAGCTTGGTATTTTGGAGAGGCAATGACATCACTGAAAATGCAATGCCAGTGGTAGTTGAAATAAAGTTGGAAATTCACACAAAGATGACATCCTTAAGGGTGAAGTATACTGAAGGCTAAGGTGCAGGATCTGATTATATTGCAAATGCAATGGGCAGGAGTGAAGAGCTTTCAGCAAGGGAAATATTATAATTTGATTTATAATTGGAAATGGTCCTTCTGCTAACTGTAGGAAGAATAGAGGATTGGGTAAGTATAGAAGGGAACAGAACAATGAAAACATGTTCCCATAAACCAACTGCATGTAATGTTCATAAAGCATGGCTCACAGTCATCCCAAAGGGGAAACCAGTCACACAGCCATTGCCAGGTGAATGAATATTTGAAATGTGTTATATCCTTAAAATAGATTACTAGTCAGCCATAAAAAGAATAAATTCTACAACATGGATGAACCTCAAAAGTGGTACAGGGCTTCCTATTGTGGTTACAAATACAATCTAAAGTTAGATAATGGTAGTGAATAAAGCACAAAACATTGAATTGTACAATTGAAAATGGTGAAGCTTATGGTATGTGCCTATATTTCAATTAAAAACAAGAGTGGATGGAATGACCCTGCTTGCTATATTTGCCTGCCAGGCTGTTGAATTTAATTTGACTGCAAATATGTCACAAGGCTACTGTGGACTGGAGAATGTAGGTTAGGATGAGCGATGCTCAAATCTACAACTTTTGATATTGTCAATGAGATGTAACAGTTTTTCTTGAATATACACTCTCTTAATCACTGCAAGTCTTTGGATAATTCCTCATCAGGAGTCCCCATCCACACCTCTGCAGTGGTCCTTTCTCTGGCCATGCAAGCCCTCTTTTTATTTTTATATAGTTGCTTTTAAATTACAAGTCTTCAGCTGGTAAAGGAGAACCAGGTACCTGGGTTGCAATGCAAACAGGCAAATCAAAACAAATAGATAAAAAATTGATCAGGGGGCACTCAGGAGGGGTAGATGCAGCTGGACATACCCAGATGTCTTCCCCATGACCCTAGCCAAAGGTGGCAGTGGCAGGAAAGCACGGGAGAGGGGGACATCCTCTCTCATGTACAGGGTCTCCTCACCTGGGGATGCCTAGGTAAAAGGAGAAAACCTCTGTTAAGATAACCAATTTTCCCTTGTTTCCCTTTTTAGATGCTTCAAGGATCCCAAAAGGATACCCCATTGCATGCTTATTAAAACATTTGAAAGACCTTGATCCAGAAAGTCTTCCACAAAAGTAACTCAAGTTTTAGTGTACCCAGACCTGGCCACAATGTCCTCTGGGAGATGTTATCCCAGACCCTCACTTCCCTAGAGGAAACATGAGTACTAGCTCAGAAAGCTGCAGCTGGGGACAATTATCACTTAGATAAATGTGACCTTACAGGCCTATGTCAGTTTGGGCCCTTAGAGGAGGAGGACAGGGAGGGAGAAGAAAGACAAAGATAATGGATACCTAAAAGGGTACCCTGATCCCCAATTCAGACAAGAGATCAAGCAGTGCCTAGGTATGATCCTAAGTGGGACCCTGCATAACCACTTCATCTACTGCATTGTTGAGGGTCTATTGAGAGCCAGAATAAAGCCTCTTAATTACTCCCAAGTCATGACTGTACAGCAAGGACCCTTAGAAACCCCAGTAGCTTTCCTAAAGGACCTGGAACCAGGTCCTCCAAGAAAATTACTATTTGGGGTGTATCAGGCAAGCCCCCAGAACCTTATTTCATTCAACCTCTAGCCTGCTCCTGGGAAGATTTCCACTTCTATCACTACTTTTTAATTGTCCCAGAAACCCCTACTCCTCTGCTAGGGTGAAAACTTCTATCTTAGTTAGGGGTACAGTTCCTTTTACCCCCAGGAAAGTACTTTTGCTTGACCCTGATAGAGGAACAAGTAGACACCACAGAGTGGAAGGATAGAGATTCTGTGGGATGGGCACGAACAGTGGTTCCAGTCCTGATTCATCTCAAGGACCCCACTTAGTTTCCCCATCAAAACATTATCCTTTAAGACCAGAAGTTAAGGAGGGCTTAATTGCCATAATCAAAGACTTAAAAAGACAGGAACTGCTAATAGAATGCTCCAGCCCATAAAAATTCTTGGTGTCAGGAAGGGACCTAGCAAATGGAGGCTAGTTCAAGATCTCCATCTGATCAATGAAGCAGTAGTACCTCTCCACCCCATAGTTCCAAATCCCTATTCACTTTTAGCACAAATACCTCCAAGTACTTCTTAAAACTCTGTCCTGGACTTTTAAAGGATGCCTTCTTTGGTATTCCCTTATATCCTAAAAGTCAATCTGTCTTTACCTTTGAGGACCCCACAGAAAAATCTGAACAGGTCACCTGGACTGTCCTCCCACAGTGATTCAGAGACAGCACCCATCTCTTTGGGTTGCCTCTAACCCAAGACTTGGCAGAGTGGCAATATCCACAAGCTACTCTGCTATAATATGTAGATGACCTCCTCCTTCTCTGTGAACTGACTAAACGTATAAATTTATGAGCCACTGAATCCTTACTTAACTTCCTAGCAGATACAGGATATAAAATCTCTAAAGAAAAACCCCAACTGTGTTAGTCTAGGGTTACATAGTTAAGTCTTGCCTGGAGAAAGAAATGAGGACTATATGAAAAGATAGAATCCATCTGATCCTCATGCTTCCTCTACCTAAGACTCTAAAACAATTGAGGGCTTTTTTGGGACTGACAGGATACTGTAGAATTTGGATCCTGGGATATGCAGCCCTAGCCAGGCCCTTATATCAAATCCTTAAGAGAGCACAGAAGGCTCCCCAGCCCTTTATTAAATGGGATGACAAGTCAAAAAAATGCATTCCACTGGTTAAAAAATGCCTTCTGACAGCTCCAGCCCTGGGTCTTCCAGTATAGGACAAGTTTCAATTGCATGTCTATGAAAAGGGAAGACTGGCCCTGGAAGTGGTGACTGAACTCCAGGGCATCACTCCCCAGTCAGTGGGCTACTTAAGTAAAGAGTTAGATCACATGGCCAAGGGATGTCCAGGACATTCAAGCATTTGTTGTAGTTAGGCTTCTAGTGCCTGAAGCTCAAAAACTTACCCTAAACTGGCCCCTATCAGTTTACACCCCTCATGACCTAGGGGAAATTTTAAACTCAAAAGGGAGGTTACTCTAATAGTTTTAGGGATAACAGGATTGATTGCAGTGCTAGCTGCAATAAACTATGGGATGATTGCCTATCAGGTAACTGTAAAAAACCTAACCAAAGTAGTAAAGGGCACCTCTGACCAGGTAGACTTGCCCTTAAGGACATGCAAAGGTCTTTGTTTTCTCTTGCCTCTGTAGTTACAGACCACCAACTGGCCCTAGATTTTCTTTTGGCTCACCAAGGAGGGGTATGTGGCATCACCTGTACTTCCTGTTGCACATATATAGACACTACAGGCATTGTAAAGGAATGTTCAGACTACATTCTCCAGTATGCTAAGTGGCTCTGAGAACAGTCCCTTGAAACTCAGGTATCCACACACCTATGGAGCCAAATATAATAAAATCCTGGCTCCGCTCCAGGACACAGGGCCTATAATTGCCATTAGTCTCTTACTTGTGTTTGGACCTTGCATTTGAAATATACTTGTCAAGTTTATTTCATCTCACCTAGAATCCATCAAACTACAGATGCTCCTGATGGAGATGAAAATGTGCTCCCTTTAATAACTCCTCTCTCGTAATAGTTAGCCCTAATGCTGAGGACCCCTTCTTCAGCCCCTGTCAGCAGGAAGTAGTCACTGAATGTTATTCAAATGTTGCTACTCCTAACAGCAGTTAGGGTGATCATTGAGAGGGGGGGAATTGAAGGATGGACTGCAGGAGGTCCCAAAAGGTGATAATTGGCCAAGGAGAAACCTCTCCTTCTGAGGAAATATAAGTTTGCACCTGAGACACATCTCTGCCTTCATGCAACAAAAAAAGGCTATAAAAGCCCAATTTCCAAATTGACACACAGGACCACTGGTTTCTGGGTCCCCCAACATGCCACCAGCATCCTTTCTCTTCTCTTCTCTTCTCTACAAATAAAATCTTTTTGACCTCTGCTGCTGGAGTTTGCCTATGCTTTCCTTGTCAGAGTGGACCCAAGAACCCTGAACACCTGAAAATTCTTGCATCATCTGTGCATCAAAACTTTTGATTCTCTTACCACAGCTCCTGAGTTCTGGAATTACAGGCATATATATATACATGGCTAACTATATTAGGGTCTTTTAAAAGAGTTACTGGTTTAAAATACGTGTCTAATTAGACAAATGTAATATCACTTTAAAATAATTTCTTAATTTGATAATTTGTAGAATTTTAAATATATATTTGCAATATTTCTGATGTAGCAAAATGGTATTTATTATTTTGTACTTCTTAAGTTATTGGATTTGACAGCATTCATAATATACTTTGAATTCTATATCTACATATATATAGAGAGAGAATTATCTACCATGCAGATGAATATAGTTCTTAATACAAAATATGGTGCTCTACTTATTCCTTATTATGGAAGATTTTTTCATTCATAGAGAGTTGGATCAATTTCTTAATTTAAGAAATCATTAGTCAGGAGTAAATGATTTCAAGGCATGCTACTTAAGATTTTACATATAAATGATATGTGTGCTGGTGCTCTGCTATTTATTTTATGTTTCTTTATTTTCACTTGTTTACTACTGAGTCCAGTGTTTCTTCAGTTAGTTAATTAAGTAGCTCTGAGTCTGTGAGCTTCATGGATGATGACAGATCTCTGGAAATACTCTCTGTATTTCTCATCAGTGTCATCCTCATGGCTTTTATTTTAATGTCCCAATTTTGTCTGATGACATGTAATATGAATTTTCTTTGATAGGCTTACCTGAAGTGGCAGAATCCACCTGGTGGTTTAAATCCTTTTTCCATTCTGAGCCTGTGCTTTTAAATGTGAGAAGCAAAGATGTGTCTGCTAGTCAGTGAGTTTTAGCATTTTCTGATGAGGGAAATTCTTCTGAAATGAAAGAACAACTCATGGAGTAATTGTCATGTACCATTCCTAGCAGCATACACTTCTTTCTTGAAGGCAATGAGGCTGTGATATGAGGTGCACTTGAGGGACCTGGAGGAGCAAACAACTGTTCCCCATTGTAATTTGCCATAGTATCATCATGAGAACATCTCCTAATTCAGTCACAGAAGAGGGCTTGAAATGTTTACATCATTGCCTGGAGAGGGAGGAGCAGATGGACTGAGAATGAGAGGGAGGTTCCAGATTTGTTTTTCCAGAACCTTTAGGAAAACAGTGACAAAAACTAGTTCCCCTGGAGAGCCTTGTTCAGTTCCCTGCTGCTTGAGATTTTCCTCTGGGTTGTGACAATCACTGTCCAGACTGTGTGGGTTTGTGAGCAGTCATGTCTTTGTACTTCTCCCTAATGCACTGAATAGCATGCTTGCTATTCTAATTTTTTAAACCACTAGCTTTGTGCTTCAGCAGCTTTAGCTTACCAAAAAAATACAAAAAGATATATAATAATGCAGTTCACATATTCTCTAGATGAAATGGTAGTTTTGATGACTTTTACAAATTAAATAAAGTTGAAATACAACTGATATGTTAAATATTTGAAAAAAATGCAAAGTTAATTTTTGATGGCTGATTTTTTACTTTATCAAGTTTACTGATTTATCTAGATAGTGTTTCTCCACTTGACTATAGAGACAACCTAAGTTACAGACAAGACTTTTACAGCTCAACTTTGCACTGACATTCACTGAGCATTGTGGCTCCACCTGATATTTTCTATGGTATTCAGCGTTGATTTTGAGTCAAGGTTTCCATTGGTGCTGCTGCTGTGATCCAGAGGTAAGCCTTGCCCTCAGTATATCTGTGAACTCCTCCATTGTAAGAAGACAATGTGAACACCCAAGATTTCATTCATTAAGGAAGATCACAGTGTCCACAATGCATAAAAAATATATGCATTTTCCTCAACACTAACATGATCGCAGTGACATACCTGTAGAATATTTGAATCACCAGCCATCAGAGAAATGTGCCCTGTGAAAGCAAATATTCTTCACACACAGTGACCATTATGATGCAGTTTTTTAACCATCCATGATGTTTTTATCTAGAAATTTTAACTAATTTTTTTGTCTATTGCTTTCTAACTCTTTAAAAGTGAAGCACCAACCACATTCAAGCTTTAGCTTTCCTTCCCTTTCCCTAATCCTTCTGTTCTCCCCTTAGTGTGTGACCCATGTTGAATAACATTACTGCATTTGTTTCAGATCTATAATCCCCTTAGGAGGGAGAACATGTGATTTTTGGCCTTCTGAGCCTGGCTAACTTTGCTTAAGATGATGTTTTCCAGTTCCATCCATTTACTTGCAAATGACAAAATTTCATTCCTCCTTGTGGTTGAATAAAATTACATAGTGTATAAATACTATATTGTCTTAATCCATAACATGGTAGTAGAGCTTCTTGGCTGTTTCCATAGCTTGGATATTGTGAATAGAGCTTCAATAAACATGACTTTGTTTTAACTTGACTTACATTCCTTTGGGTATATCCCTAGGAGTGGTGCCACTGGATTATATGGCTGATCAATGTTCAGTTTTTTCAAGAAGCTTCCATATTGTTTTCCAAGGTGGTTGTACTTGTTTACATTCCCAACAGCAGTGTATGAGAGTTCCTTTTTCCCTGCATCCTTGCCAACATTTGTTGTTGGTGGTGCTTTTGATGATAGCTATTCTAACAGGAGTGACATGGAATCTTAGTGTGGTTTTGATTTGCATTTCCTTTATGGCCAGGGATGGTGAGCAAATTTTCATGTGTATTTTGGCCATTTGGACTTCTTCCTTTAAAACACTTTTGTTTGCTCACTATAGAAGAGCAAATATAGTAATCTTTCACTGGCAAAGGCCACTGTGGAAAGGGGACTAGGAAGTAATGAAGAGGTCTGGTAGAGATGAAACAATGTGGTACATGGGAGCAATGCTAAAAATCTCTCTGTATATCAATCTTTATCTCAAACTAGCCAAAATGTTATGTCTTTTTTATTATCTCTTATGTTTTCTCTTCAACAAAATCAGAGAGCAAGAGGGTGAAACAGGTGCTGGCCAGAAGCAAGGGTGGGAAGGGTTGCCCAAACAATGTAAACTCCTGATAGTAGATGTAAAAATGAAAAAATAAAATAAGTGAAGCACCCATGCTTTAGAAGTTGCAAATATCAAACGTAAACCTTAAATAAATATATTTACCTGTTGAATACTGTACCACACATTCCATCTATTGGTTATTGGATAAAGTTCAAAACTTATGACTTTAAATAATATTTAGCAACATGAAAAGTTATAATGATGCAATGCTAATGAAAACAGCAGGATAATCTAAAACATAACGTGTGACTTCAGTTGTATTAGAAAGTCACAAGTGGATTCAAATACATTTGAAGAAACTGACTGTACTACACCAAAATGGTAACAGTGACTGTTTCTGAAGCTGGGATTATGAGCGATTTTAATTTTCTTCTTGATATTTTTTTCTGTATCTTCAAATTTTCTAATATTAAAAGTTTTGTGAATAAGTAGATAATAATGTTAATATGAAAAGAACATGAGTAAAAATTTTCTGGCTTTTCTTTTTTCAGTACTGGGATTTGAACTCAGTGCCTTGCATTTCCCAGCAGACACTCTACCACTTGAGCCACACCTCCAGCCCTTCAATTTGTTTTCTGAATGTGTATACTTTCTATATTGACTAGATCATTTTCTACTTTCTTCAGTAGTTGGAAGAAAATAGATAATGGGTTTCATCTGTAAAGGTTCTGTATTTTTCAATGTAAGAACTGGGCCTTAGATGTTAGGGATGCTGCAGTCACTTAGCGCATACATCAGTGCTGCCATATAAGTAATGTTGCTTTCAACATCTGGTAGAGCACATGTGATTGTTTGTCAGCAGAACTGCATGGTGACCCAATTACACATTCAAAACAAAGTACTATGACTGGACATTCACATTGATAGATACTACTGACTGGTCACTCCAAGTGGGCAATGCATGTCTCCAGTTTGTATTTCTTTATCACATAACTGCCAATGAAGGGATAGAAATATCACATTAGCTCATATCATTGGCTACATACATAATATGGCTTTCCTGGTTACTTCCTCCATATGTTTTTTATATATTCATTCAGCCTGGTTAAACATTTGAAAATGTCCTCTGATTAATTCCAGATAATGTCTTTCAATGAATTAGAGTATGCAGACTATGTATTGGTGCTTTCTTTAAAAAGTACATCAGGGACAGGCATAAGTATAACTGGTATCTTTCTAGTAGCTTTTGTCTACTAGGTAATCAATAGTGAAGTCTTACTATATTAAATAGGTGCCATTGCTCCAAATGCCTAGAGATCCTTTCTGAACATTCTAATAGAATATTGTGAATAATTATCTTTCTTGATTTGAGAGACTGTATTGAAAAAAAACATTTTTGGTATCACTCAGGGATTCATGCATGGCTCAAATGGTGGAGGGTTTGCCTATTTTGCATGATTTCAAACCCCAGTAATCTCTACAAAATGTAAATCAGTTAATACTGTCATGTGACTTTTCTTTCTCTATCTCTGTGTCTCTCTGTATGTCTCTGTATCTGTCTCTCTCTGTCTCTCTCTTTCTCTTGCACGCACACTCAAGCAGCTAAGAAGCTCTCCACTTAATGAATATCTACTCATCTTTTAAATTTTAGCTCAATGTCACTTCCTTTGAGAAACCTTCTTCTACCTCCTCATTCCATGAGAGTTTCTATAATGACACCTTGTTCCATTTCTTTACATTCCTAGTTCTTACTGCACCTATAACTGAACATTTGTTTGGGTAGTTATTTAACAAATATAGGTTTTACCTATTATAATAATCATGACCTGTGGGTCATGTCTGCTTTGTTTAATACTTCATATCTACTCTTTGTCATATGGATTAATAGTTGTCACATAATGACAATGTTTCTTTAGCTCAGAACTAGTCCTTTCCTAGGTATGTGTCACATTTCATTAGGTAGAGGTGAACACTAAATCAATACAGAAGAAAACTGTCATGAACAGATAATGGTGTAGAGTTGACCATCAGTCAGGCACTAAATGAGTTAACTTAGGCAGGAACTAAGTTGCTCATACACACACTTTATTGCAGGGAGTTACAACCTCACCCAATAGCGCCTCAGTCTTCCCCAAGCTGTGCTCACCTTGCAATCTGGTCTTAGTCCACCAGTGGCTGGCTCCAAACTGGTCCTGGCTGGTTCTCAGTTTCAATATGCCTCCAGGATGCCCAGGGAATCCTACAGGCCACATTATCCGGGACTAATGTCATCCAGGGTAATGCGTGTTGCTGATCAGGAGGAAGTGACAATGCTTTAGTGCTTAGTGGGTGGAGTTTAAATATTCATAAAGGAGCAGATTATTGGGATCAGCTTAAGGTTGATTCATCTGCATATCAGCACCAGTTTAGGGTTGGCTGATTTATATACCAGGCACCATATGGCATGTGTTTACATCATAGAGCTTTCAAGTTCACACAATATTATTTTCATATAGGTTTTACAGCGTATTATATTTTTATGTAATTTTAAACATGCTTAATGCAAACCAAACACAATACTCATAATAATCCACCCCCTGACTCTTCAATCCACTCAGTTGACTGGTTGGGTGAAGGAGAGTCAAAGGTTATCTAGAATGAATAGTAAAACACACATATCAAAGTAGATATTAAAACACACATCTCAAAGTAAATATTCATATCAGAACAATCACATGCACACCACACCTTAAATATTTTTGTTCCACAATTGTAAGAGACTGCGAGAATTAATAAGGGTTGCTCATTTTTCAGCCATGATCACAGAGCCATTATGCACAGATTTCAGAAATGTCTTTTCACACAAGAGTGGGTGATAATGACCTGTATAACACTGAGAGTAAGATGCAAAATGTCCAAAGTAATAGCAGGGAGTCCTATGATTCCAAGTGAGGTGCAAATGGATAGCAGAAACAGATGCACACCAGTAAGATGCAAGTATGATAGCCAAAAATCCTGAAGAAGGTGGGTGGGGGTTGATGTGTATGTTGAAATGGACTTGGAGATAATTCCTTGTGAACCAGGGGAAATGACAGTAAGTATATAGTAATTCTTGTCTTGTAGGTGGTTAGGATGCCAAGTGTTGTTATCAGGTGGTATGGGCTGCCAGAAGATGGTGAGAGTCTCATCTACAGGAGGAATGGTATGTTTATTAATAAGGCAAACATCAGTACATGAGCCGACATCTGCTGATGTCTCAATGTAGGAGCGTTGTTCAGGCAGATGACAGTATCATGGGAGTCAATCCATGTCCCAATCTGGAGTCCTTTAGGATACCTGCTGAAGAAACTACAGTGCAGGTCAGTAGGAAGTTGAGGAGTGATGCGATCCTGTCTGGTGACAGAAGACGCTGTTGATAGTAGAAGGTCGATGGTCTCATTGACGTTGGTGGAAATGTTGCATATGGTATTTATCCCATCTCCATTGTTCAGCAATGGTGTCCAATTGGTCTTGTTGAGGATGGGCAATAAGCAATCTTGGTGCATGAAGTCGTAAGTATGAGGAAATGTGTGAAAATAAAGTAGGAGTAGTAGTATTGATGATGTGAAATTAAGTATAAGACATATGCGGAGAGACTGATAGCACATGTTGCTGTTGTTGCTTTAGCAAAGGTAAGGTGCACAGAATTAAAATCATCAGCACTTGACACAATGGTGGTGAGAATGTCTAGTATACAAGTGTAGGGTGAGAATGAGAAAAGTAATGATGGAAATAGTGCAACAAAGTGATGAAGCTGCAGAAATAAGATATTAATCAATCATGTCTCCTCCATTCCCTGGTGGTAGGTTCATGGGTCCTGTTACAAAAAGAACAAAAATATTCTTTTGGAAAATATACAGGTGGCCCATGGTGTTTTTTAGAGAATCTGTATTGGTCATATCTGGCCTTTCAGTTGATGAATGCCACATATTCTCAAATACAGTTGAGTACCATGGGTTGAAAAATGCCTGTTCTTCCAGGGAATGAACTGGCATGCATAGATTTTCAGTAGTGAGTTCCAGTTGGGTATGAGGAGAATCAATCATTTTTAGAACATCTGCAGGCATGGTATGCAAAGGAAAGAAAAGAAGGTAGGGTACGAATAGAATCTGTTATTGACTGTCAGAGCTGCCAGATAAGCTACTAATGCACCCACTGTAACAAAACGATGTTTGTCCTGGTGGTATATGCCCAGGTCATGGCACAGTAATATTATGTATAATGATTCTGCATAGGTCCTATTTATTCCTGTATAGATGGAGAATCTAGCAGTACAGAAATGACAATTAGAGATAGGTCTATGTAGTCCTAAAAGGTGACATAACACAAAAAGGGCATCAGGATCAACTTGCTGATGTCCTTGAAGAAGTTTCTTCCAAGAGGTTCTGGGTTCCAATGACGTCTAATATTGAATTTCCTAATCTGAAGGTAGTGGGAGTGAGATGCCATGATCTGTTGTATGAGTCTTCCATGTGGTTTCCTTCAAGACTTTCTTCTCTCTGGACCTCCAATATGCAAGTAAGGGTTTAATAGTAATTATTAACACTAGTAACAAAATTGCATGGAGCCACAGATCTTGAAGCCAATGCCAAAGATTAAAATGGCAGATACAAGTCATGTTCAAGCATACAAGTTTCATAAGAGTGTCACGTATTTTGCAGTGCATGGGTTTGTAATTGGAATGAGCTAATGCAAAAGTATCCATTTCCACAATATGTACTATTTTATGTAGGGTTTCCAGTTTGGCATCCATGAGTTTGAATTGCTTCTGAATCTGTGTTCAAAGACTGGAAGACTTGTGCATTTTCTTGGCTGTATTGGTCCAAAATGTGCAATTGTTTTTCAGCTTCTTCTGCTGCAAGAGGAAGTGGGGGCCTCACTCTCCTCATCCTCCTCTTCCCCATCCTCGTTCTCCTCATAGACTTCCTTGTAGTTATCATGGTCTTCTTCCTCATATATCTGTGTGGTCATATTGTATTTCCCTTTGCACTGTAATTCCTGATAGAGCCATGGGTAGAAGTACAAGTTCAAGAAGGTTGAAGTAGCTGCTTTTTGGCAAGAGAATGTTGGTTTGTTCTTGAGGATTAGATCCGTTGTGATATAGCTGGTGTCCTTGAAGTTTAACTTGATTGATAGCTGTAACATGATGCCAATGTGTACTCTTCAGAGGTAGCTCACATAAATTGCTGATGCAGCAGTGACGTTTCTCCATAAGTCCGATTGTACACAAGTACTAGGGTCATTCTCATAGGAACTTTTCACTTCTGAATACGTGAGTACTCTGGTGTCCACATGAAAGAGGTGTTAGGCTGTATAGTATTCTTCACATGCTTTTAGGTAGCTGAACTTGTTGAAGGCATGACAAAAGGCATAATGAGCAAAAAAGGAATTCTTGGCATAGGTGAAGTGTTGTCCAGGGATTGAAGATTTCCAATATCCAATGATTAAACTCATGTTGATTGGATTGAAGTGCTGTCTACTATCATAAGCAAAGGTGATGTTAGCTGGTCTTCCTCTGGTGGTGGTAGTGGAAGTAGTAGTATTTGTGTGAATGGTTTTAGGTGTGGCCAGAAGGATTGTAAGTATAGTTGGAGTCTTCATTGTTGTTTATGGGTGAGCCACTAAGGCTCCTTAGTGGAGTCCAAGGTGTTTAGCAACCTGTTGGAGAAAAATTCTTCATGTACTGATTTGGAGAGTGGTGGGGATTGGTAATCACAACATTTAGAAGAACTGATCCATAAAACAGATGGTATAGTTGGTGAGTTTCTTGCAAATCAAGGTCATGATCTTGTTGGTATCATTGTTCCCACCACAGTCTCTTGTATGGCAGATGGTGTACTGTTGTACTGTAGTTGTAAGGACCCAGATTATGAACAGAGAAAGGATCATGAACTTGACAAGGCGAATTTGTGAAAAAATCCAATTTCTGCAGTTGGCAATATGAGACATCATCATGGAGGTATCTGATCCAGTTTGGTGAAGTACAAGATATCTTTACCATTTGTGGTCCAGGTGGTGTTGCTCTGGTTGTGGCAGATCATTTCCTGTGGAGAGAGACGGTTGTTTTGGTCTTTCTTTAGTATCTTGTAAGGTAAGATAGGTTGCTTGTTGTAGTTTCCTTTGAATTGCCCAGTACTTTGTCTGGAAATGCTTACTCAGGGGGGCTTCTTTTGTATAGTCTATATCTCAAATTAAGTTCAAAGCATGCTACCTCTAATGCCTTATGAATTGGTGTGTCACTTAAGTATGCCACTTTTAATTTAAGTAATCCATTATATCTTTTGATATTCCCTGCTGCAGTGGGATTATAAAGTAGGTGAAAATTCCACTGTATATCCATAGTACTAGCCCATTTCAGAATAGCTGCACCAGTAAAATGAGTACATTGATCTGACTCAATAATTATTGGTGTGTCATATTTAGCTATCCAACACCAAAGAGTATAAAAGTTGCTATTTGATTTGGTGCTTTATATGCTTTTGCTAAGTGGAGAACTGTGGGTCTCCACAATAGTGCATGCATAGTAATCCTTGTGTTTTCAATGGACCAATAAAATCAGTCTGAATTAAGTAATTAAAGGAATCTGGCTTATAAGAAGAGCAGGGAGACAAAATTTAAATGTGGCATTTTTTTTCTCTTATTCATATGTACATACAATGTTTGGGTCATTTCTCCCCCCTTCCCCCCTCTCCCTCACTTCCCCCCACTCCCTCCCATCCCCCCATCCCCTCACTATCAGGCAGAACTATTTTTCCCTTACTAAATCTGGTAATTATTTGTGGACAATAAGGACATTTGGAGATTGCTACTTTACATTGATGCCAAGTTATTGATATATTCCTAAAGGTTGCCCAGGAAAATTAGGCATGAGTGTCCTCATGTCCTAACATTCTATGTAGGTCTAGGATTTCACTATTGGAGATGTTAGCATTCAGTGGAGGTTTAGGAGCATGCCATATGGGCCTACAATGTAATGTAACCTTAGTATCCTCCCGGTTCTTGATAGACCATGGGTATTTATTCACTAATTAAGTTTTAGGTATTAGACTGTGGACTTGCCAATTAGGGTCACGTCGTAATGTGATCTTAGTATCAGAAGTATTGGTTACTTTCCATGGGGCCTTATTAGAAATTTTCAGTTTTGAATAATTAATGCAACCAATTTATCAGCTTTGTCATTATGGGCATAGGTAGGGTGAGTTTGGATGTGTGAGCATCCATGTGGATGACATAAATTTTAACTTGTTTGTAGACCTCTGCTATATCCATCCAATCTTCCCTTGACCAAATAGTTTCACCATTAATTTTCCACTCTGATTGTTGCCATTTAGGAGACCAAATGGCAATACCATTGCAAAGGCACCAAGAATCGAAATAAATTCAAACAATTTTATGACCCTCCATCAGGGAATGGCATATAGCTAATGAAGCTGCATGGACCTCAGCATGTTGCGTGGGTTTACTAGGTGCCTTGGTTCTGCAGGATATGTCTGTCCGAGGGTCTCCAGGTTGCTGATTTGAGTTGCAGCTTGCTTTCTTTAACAGCTGATGAGCCATCAGTGAACCAAGCATGATTTGGGTGGGTGACCAGAGGTCTGTCCCCCAACTTCCAATAGGTCACAGCTTTTGAGGAGAGTCAATAGTAATAAGACATGGAATGATTGGAGCATCAGCTATGTCCTCGATCCATGCAGGTGTCTGCCCCTTAGCTGATGCCCTACAGTTTTTAAATTGCTCTTGTAGATACCACTTCCAATTCAGAACCTTTGGTTCTGTGGCATATTGATCCAATCTAGGTGGGGTAGTGGGCTTCAGATGATAATTCATTGATCCTACTAATGCACTGAGGCATATAGTGCTCAGTGCCTCATATGGGGTCCATGTCAGTTTTTCAAATAAGCTCTATATTTCCTGAGAGTAAGGGAAGCATTTGCAATAGAATGCCACAGGTCTATTAGCTCCACCTGGTGGTTCAGCAAAAACTGACCATACTCTTTGACAAATATAATGTCTAAAGTTACCATGTCTGATGGACCAATAACATATAATTGACTAAATTCTGAAATAAATTTTATAGCATTATGGAAGGCTAATTTTTGCTCTTTGCCACAGACAAAGTCTGAGGCCTTCCTAGTTACCTTATATAGAGGTTGTAGGATAATTTGAAGGTATTGAATATGTATTCTCCAATATACAAATAAGTCAATTAAACATTGCATCTGGGTCTTACTTTCTGGTGGTTTTAAGTTAACAATTTAGTTTATTACTGCCTCTGGGACCTTGGGACCAGTTGATGTCCAAATAATACCTAAGAATTTAACCTGTTGGGCAGGTTTTTTGATTTTGTCAGGATTAATAGTCCAGCCATTTTTGGTTAGGGTCTCTACTAGCATGTTTAATGATAATCCAACCTCCTGAGCCTCATTACCAGCTATAATTATATCATGCACATATGAAAATACTAATGTTTTGGCATGCAGTTTACATTGGTCAATAGACCACTGCAATGTTACATGAGCAATGATAGGGCTGTTTTTATACCCTTGTGGGACCCATTTAAATTGATATTGTTTCTTATTCTACATGAACATGGTAAGCTCTCTCGATTTCTCAACTAGTGGAATAGTGAAAAACATGTACAAGAGGTCAATGGTTGATAACCATGTATAAGCCTCAGCTTGCAGTTTATTAAATAACTCAATAATTTCCAGTAGATTGCCTGGCATTTGGGGTGTTATCTCATTAATATTCCTATAATCAACTGTGTATGTTTAAGTTCCATTAGGTTTCTTTACTGGTCATACAGGGCTATTATAGTTGAAGGATTGTGACCTTTCAATAATGTCCTCCTCAAGTAATCTCTGGACACACAGAGTAGTATCATCTTGACCACCTTTTATAGGCTATTGCTTGGTAAAAGAAGGTGGGATGGGGGCAATTTTATTGGTGGTATAGAAACAGAAGATAATGCTACTCCTGCTGTCTGAGTATTCTTAAGTCATTTGTAATGTATCCATAAAGGAAACAAAATTGGAATAACCTCCATTCCTAAAATGTCCATATGGGCTGGCATAAAAGCTGCTAAAACTGGGATTGGTGTTTATCATACAATAAGATTTTAATAGCTTCCCGGGGAGCCCTTGTCCTACCATTTACCCCTTGGACATCTACGTTAATGTCCATGGGTTTCAGAGGTATAGAAGATATAATAGTTATTTGTCTTCCTGTATCAACCAAGAAGGTTAGCACATGTGCTGTCCCCCAGACACGTGTTGATAATTGTATGTAGGGCCTGTTGTCTGAGGGCATCTCCAATACCTGTTGAACCTGTTTGGGTTTGGTGGGGCTGTGAATTGGGTATTTCCAAATGGACTTATATTTGGAAGTCTCCTGTTGTTGTTGTTTGGGTCCCACTGTGGGTTCCTCCTTGTCATATTGGAACTTCCTGCCCCCTGACACAAGAATGGGTCTGGGGATGTTCTCCCGTTTTTTGAATATAGGACTGCTTTGAATGGCATAGGCTGTGCTTTATGAGGAGATGTCAAAGTGCTCAGACTTTCAAGTCTGGCCTATCCAGAAAAAATATCTTAATTAAAGGAGACAAATTAAGGGCTTCAATACCATTTGCTTCAAATTCACATTCTACCACACAGCCCACAAAAAGGCAAAGCACCCTTCTCCCTCCAGGGTCAGGAACCAGCAGAACCTTCAAAGACGGTGACCTACTTCCTCAAGTTAGGCCCAATCTCCAAAAGTTCCCAGAGTGGCACTGCCAGATGGGTATATATTCAACACATGAACCTAGGGGGACATTTCATAATCAAACAATAACATTCTTGCTTTGGCACCAAAGTCTCATGGCTATCCCATAAGGCAAAGTTTTAACAGTTCCAGAATTGCTGAAAAATTCAAGTCCACTGTTCCTCTGAAACTCAAGGCAATCTTTAGGCAAACCCCTGCAAAATCAAAAATGAGTTATAAGTTCCCAAGATACAAAGGCACAGGTAAACACTTCCATTCCAAAGGGAGGGATAGAATGATAATGAGGAAGGATTGGATGAAGGCAATACCAAATTTCAGTAGGGCAAACATTAAATCCTGTATCTCTGTGTCTGTAATCTATCACGTTGTGACATCAAGTGAACTCCAATGTACTTGATCACTTTCTCTACACATGGTCTCTCTCTTGGGCTTCCTCTGCTTGCCTTTTCCTGCTTCACTCAACAGACATTCCATTATTCTGGCATCTTTAATTTCCTTGGATCAGCCTGAATACTGAGCTGCAAACTCAGCTAAAGCAGCTAGAATTACCCATGTCACAGCCTGAATACTGAGCTGTGTTGCAATTTTCTCTGCCAGGTTAATTAGTACGTCACCATTAAACTCAGCCTCCCTCAAAGTGTTAGGTCAAAATGTAAACAAATTCTCTGCTACAATAAGATGAATGGCCTCGAGTCCAATCCCCAATTAGAGTCCTCGTTCTTATAGGACACTTCATTACCACAGTCTTTACTGCCAGCATTTTTATTGGCATTCTGGTCAACTGAGCTCCCACAGGAATCACATATTAAGGTCTGTTTCCAGCATTTCAGATTTTCTACAACTTGCTTCTCCAAAGTCTTCCAAACTCCTCCTTTGAAACAATTTCAACAGTTTCTGAACCACATTGTCAGGAATCATCACAGCAATGACCCCACTATTTGGGTGCTAATTTACTGTATTACATACTTCTATATTAGTGTGACCAAATACCTGACATATACTACTTAAATGGAGTCTTTGTTTAACTCATTGTTTCTGAGGGATCAGTTCATGGTCATTTGCCTCTGTGTTTCTGGTCTTACAGGGAGACAGTGCATCTTGGTGGTGGGAGTGTGTGGCAAAGATTAGTAACCTCATGCTGGCCAGAAAGTAGAGAATGACAAAGGGACTGGATTACTAACTAGTTCAGTCATGCCCTCAGTGACTTACTTCCTTCAGGTAATCCCTGCCTACTAAAGATTTCCCACCTCCAGAGACCACCATCAGCTGGGGCCTGTCAAGTCATAAGAGAGCAATTTGTATTTTAAGGAAAAAATTTACATATATTATATTATTATGTGTTATATATAATATTGTTTTCCCATGTTCTTTAAAGTTGATTTTATTAATGGGGATTCTTGCCATGAAGAAAATTTTTTATGGAGTAAAACTAGAAAATATTTCCTTTTTTAATTCTGGGATTTATTTTATAGTTAGAAATCTGTCCTTATCTAGAATTTGTGTGCTGAGGAATGAACCTACCATCTCATGCATGCTTTGCAAGACTCTATTAAAGACCTATGTTTTTAGCACTCCCATGGAATTTTTTTTAAAGTTCTCTTAATATCTAGTAGTTTCATAGTTTTATACTTATCAGTGGTTTTCTTATGTACCTTATTTTGACAAAAATGTTATGAATCATTTTAAGATTTTTATTTTCATCATGGATAATCTCTTGTTCCAAGTTAATTTGTTGATAACATATCTTTTCTACAGTGATTTAGAATGGGATCCTATTTTTACCTCAATGTATCTTATTCTCCTTCTGGACTTTTTAAAATTTCTCTTGATGTAGCTGGTTATTCATGTGATATGACACTTATTTCATCTCAAAATTTTGTCATTTTTGAGGATTATATATAAATGGAATTATACAGTATGTAACCTTTTGGGATTGGATTTTTTTCACTTAGTGTGATTTATTGGCTATTCATATGTGGTGTTGTGTGTATCAATATTCTTTTTCTTTTTATTGCTGAGTAATATTTCATGATGTTACATATAATAGGTTCTTTCATAATTCCCTTGGTTTTGTCTTGGGGTAGAACTGGAGTTTGAACTTGGGGCTTTGAACTTGTAAAGCCAGTGCTCTTCTGCCTGAGTCAGACCTCCAGTCAATCATTCCCTTGTTGCACAACATCTTTCTAGTTAGGTGTACTATGAAAAGAACTAAGAATATTTTTGTATCTTGCTTTTGTGTGAACATAAATTTTCCTTGGTCCAGTACAATTGCTAGGCCAAATGGAAATTACATGTTTAGTTTTAGAAGACACTGACAGTTTTCCAGAGTTACTGTACTATTTTATGTTCTTAGTAGCTAGATGAGAGTGATCAAACATGGAATGGGTTTGGTGTCTGAGAGGTGGCAAAGAATGAAGAGTTCGTACTCAATTGTGAGTGGATGCAATGCAATAGGACTTATTAAAGGAAGAAAAAGAGCAGAAACTCTGTGTGGAAAGGGCTGGAGGAAAGCATCCAAGCCACAGCAGTAAAGCTGTCTGGGGGTATTTATGCTACTTTTGGAGCACTTTCAAGGACTTGGGACTTGTGGAACTTTCTGGTAGTTGGATGGAGGTGCAGATCTTTCTGGATGTGGATTTGAAAGAATCCCTTACATGAGTTTGGGCACCAAGGTTTGGAGCTATCTGAGATATGTTTAAATGGTTCCTTGTATTGTTTGGATGCAAAGATTTGGCACCAATGACATTGCTTAAAGATGACTTCTCCTTCCCCATCTCTATCCTGGGCCCACATTCTTAAAGATGTGCGTGTTGCCAGTTTATCACTTTCTGTCTTTGTTTCCTAGCTGAATGAGTATGTCCACATTCTTCTTTTTTTCTTTTTATTGACCTTAGGTCTGTATCATTGGCACTTCTTGCTCCCCACCCCAAGTACTATTTCTATACCAGCTAACTCCTATCATATCCACTTCTGAGAGAATTGGCATATTCATTATTTTTGTATTTTATTACATGAACCAATTTGTCTCACCATTTACTTACAGCTTTAAAAATTATTTCATCAGTACTTTGTAGCTTTCATCCAATAAGTGTTGGGTACATCTTGTTTGACTTATACTTATTTCACTTATACTTGCAATTGCAAATTGTATGGCATTTAAAATTTTGTGCTTCCTGTGTTCATTGCTACTCTATAGAAGCACATTTGGATTTTGTATGCTTTTCTAGTATCCTGCCATATTGCTGAACATGGATCTTAGTTTTGGAGGGTTTATTTTTATAAATTACTTTAGGTTTTTGACATAAACTATCATGTCCTTTTCAAAATGCATATTTTTATTTTCTTTCTTTGTCTCATTATCTTATTCCAGAGACTATAAGTTTCAATACCATGTTGATAAAAGCGGTGAGAGCACCCACAATTGTTATGCTTTTTACCTGATAGGCCATGGATTTCTTTTTTAATCAGTAAATAAACACTTAGGTGTAAGATTTTTTGTAAAAGAGTTTCCTTGTTAGGATTATTCCTCTTTTATGAGAGCTGTTAATGTGACCATGTTAAAATTCATCATGTTCCTTCTCAGCACTAATTGATTTCATCATACGATTTTTCTTTGAAGTTATTGACATCATGAGTTGATTCATTTTCACATGTGAAGTCAGTCATTTGTAACTGGTATAAATCTCCTTATCCATTGAACTATTGCTTAATTCACTTTCTTAATATATTTGAGATTTTGTATCTTAGTTAATAATAGACTGTTTGTCTGCTTTGGGTATCTGAATAATAGAAACTTCATAAAATAAATATGCAACTGTTTCTTTCTATTTCATTTTCTGCAAGAAGTTGCATAGAATTAACACTACTTTAAAGATTTGGTAGTATTCTCCAGCTAAATCATACAGTCTTAAACTTTTTTTTGCACATGGAAGAGGGTGAGCAGTTGTTACTTTCCAAATTCAATTTCCTTAATAGGTTTAGGTAGATTAAAATCATTAATTGCATATTGGATAATTTGTAACAGTTTTTATTTTTCCAGAGACTGATTTATTTCAAGTAACAATGGTTATGTGTGCAGTTTGTGCAATATTCTCTTATCACCCTTTTAATGCCTACAGTGTCTGTAGTGGTATCCTCCCTTTCTGGTCTCATGTTGGTGATTCATAGATCCTCTCCTGTTGTCTTTATCAGTGTTGCTGGAAATTGTGAAGAAATATGAACAGGTAGAAAAGTTAGATAGCCAACAGCAGGCAAAATACCCTGTGAGGATTCCTGGAAAATTCCAGTGTGACCTGAAGTACCAACAATATTATGCAATAGATTCAGTAACCACTTATTCCTGGTGACCTCTCCCTGACCTGAGAAGGGAGGAGGCAATACGCATAAACATGTAAGCAAAGGTAAAATTGATGAAATAAAATAAAAAAAGAATCAAAAAAAGAAAAGAAAGAGAGAAGCAAGGGAAAAAAAAAGACAGAAGGAGGAAAGGCAGGCTGGATCTAAATGGGAACTAAGGCTTCCCTTGATGCTGATAAGGAGAGTGCAAGTCTCCAATCTGCATTCACTGTGTTGGCATTAAGCCAATGAACATAGCACCTTTCACACACCTAATTAACATATAAATTGGGCAACACAGATAAAAGCCCAAACACTGCTACTTTTCTGGCAACCCTTTATGGAGATACCTCTTACATGGTGAGGACTTTATATCTTTTTTTCTTGCTTGCTTTAAGAGATTACATACTTTCACACTAGCCATTTTGTTGTCTGTGGATTTCATTCCTGGAGTTTGGTGGAGCTGTTATGACTGCAGGCCTTGTCTAGCTGCCTGCTGTAGAACTAAAAGAACATGAATGAACACTTGCATGTTGCTGGTCAATTCCACCTTTTCTGTTTGTTGGTTTTCAATGAAAAATTTTTTATTTCATTTAATTTCTATATTGGTTTCTGTTTTTCAATTTAATTGATTCCGTTTGACTTTCCTTTTGTAGCTTTTTGAAATACAGATTAAATTATTGATTTAAAGCTTCTCCACTTTTCTTATGTGAGCATTTAGTGCTATGTATCTTCCTCTATTTCACTGTTTTAGCTGTGTCCTACAAATTTTGATATTTTGTGTTTCCACTTTCTTCACTTGGACATATTCTTAATTCACATGCTTTGCCACACTACTGTTGGTTCACACACACCTAGAATTGCAATATTTTATTTGTAGATTGACTCCTTCTTTCTCTGGCAATTTTTCTAGTTTTGAAGTATACTTTCAATGATACTAATATAACCACTCCTGGTTTCATTTTGGCAGTATTAGAGTTTGAACTCAGGGCCTAGCACTTTCTAGCCAGGTGCCACTCCCACAGCCCTTGGTTTCTCTTATTAATATGTGTTGGTGTACAGTTTCATCACTTTTCTTCCATCTTTCCTATGTCATTTTATCTGTATTTAATTTTGGTTAGGTCATGTATAGTTATTCAGGTGTTTAAACCTCCCATTTAGTTGAAATATTCATATTTAATTTAATTATTGTTATGTTATGTCTCAAGACTACAATCTTGTTTCTTTGTTCTCTTTTTTTTTTTTTTTTTGTGATACTGGATTTTTGAATTTAGGGCCTCCTACTTGCTAGACACTCACGCTACCATTTGTGCCACATCTACAGCCCCTGGTCTACTTTTCATTGTTTCCTTTTTCCTGCCTTGCTGTGGATGACTACATTTATTATTACCTAATTTTGATCATTGTGTAGTGTTTTGTGGTGTATCTCTTTGTATATCTTTTTATTCATTGCAGTGGGTATTATAATTACATAACTTATCAAATTCTATTATGTCACTTTAGTAATTTGATAAAAGTATAAAAATTTTACCTCCTTTTATATGTTGCTATTAAAGCATAATTATCTTAAGTTTATCTTCTAGATACATTGTGTTATAATATTGCTTTAAATTTCAATCATAATTTTGGAAACAATATGAGAAGGAGAATTCATTATACATAACAATGTTTATTCTTATTTATTCTTCCTTCTTTTCTGATACTCTTTTTTTTTCTTTTATTATTCATATGTGCATACAAGGCTTGGATCATTTCTCCCCCCTGCCCCCACCCCCTCTCTTACCAACCACTCCACCCCCTCCCTCTCCCCCCACCCCCTCAATACCCAGCAGAAATTATTTTGCCCTTATTTCTAATTTTGTTGTAGAGAGAGTATAAGCTATAATAGGAAGGAACAAGGGTTTTTGCTGGTTGAGATAAGGATAGTTATACAGAGCATTGATTCACATTGATTTTCTGTGCGTGTGTGTTACCTTCTAGGTTAATTCTTTTTGATCTAACCTTTTCTCTAGTTCCTGGTCCCCTTTTCCTATTGGCCTCAGTTGCTTTTAAGGTACCTGCTTTAGTTTCTCTGCGTTAAGGGCAACAAATGCTAGCTAATTTTTTAGGTGTCTTACCTATCCTCACCCCTCCCTTGTGTGCTCTTGCTTTTATCATGTGCTCAAAGTCCAATCCTATTGTTGTGTTTGCCCTTGATCTAATGTCCACATATGAGGGAGAACATATGATTTTTGGCCTTTTGGGCCAAGCTAACCTCACTCAGAATGATGTTCTCTACTTCCATCCATTTACCAGTGAATGATAACATTTCATTCTTCTTCATGGCTGCATAAAATTCCATTGTGTATAGATACCACATTTTCTTAATCTATTCATCAGTGGTGGGGCATCTTGGCTATTTCCATAACTTGGCTATTGTGAATAGTGCCACAATGAACACGGTGTGCAGGTGCCTCTGGAATAACCTGTGTCACAGTCTTTTGGGTATATCCCCAAGAGTGGTATTGCTGGATCAAATGATGGATCAATGTCTAGCTTTTTAAGTAGCCTCCAAATTTTTTTCCAGAGTGATTGTACTAGTTTGCAATCCCACCAACTGTGTAAGAGGGTTCCTTTTTCCCCACATCCTTGCTAACACCTGTTGTTGGTGGTGTTGCTGATGATGGCCATTCTAACAGGGGTGAGGTGGAATCTTAGCATGGTTTTAATTTGCATTTCCTTTATTACTAGAGATGGTGAGCATTCTTTCATGTGTTTTTTGGCCATTTGAATTTCTTTTTTTGAGAAAGTTCTGTTTAGTTCACTTGCCCATTTCTTTATCAGTTCATTAGTTTTGGGAGAATTTAGTTTATTAAGTTCCCTATATATTCTAGTTATAAGTCCTTTGTCTGATGTATAGTTGGTAAATATTTTCTTCCACTCTGTGGGTGTTCTCTTCAGTTTAGAGACCATTTCTTTTGATGAACAGAAGCTTTTTAGTTTTATGAGGTCCCATTTATCTATGCTATCTCTTAGTTGCTGTGCTGCTGGGGTTTCGTTGAGAAAGTTCTTACCTATACATACTAATTCCAGAGTATTTCCTATGATACTCTCTCTTTAATATTTACTTTTATAAAGAGAACATCACAAGCAATCTTTTTAGGATATGTTTCCAGATGATAAGTTCTCTCAGTACTAATTAGAAATGTCTTCATTTCCCCTCATTCTTAAAAACCACAACCCAAACCCAAAGCACAAGTGAAACCTTGCTTTATGAAGAAGTCTGGATGGGTGTGTTCTTAAGAGAAATCTGCTATATTAGAATTATTTATTATTTATTAGTATGATTTTTATTCCTCTGGCTGTTTTAAAATTGCTTTCTTTTTATTACCTGAAGTGAATTGGTGTGGATTTGTCTGAGAATCTTTTTCAGGACTTGGTTCAGCCCCTGAACACTGTGGTTTGTGTTCTTTGTAAAATGTGGGAAGCTTCAGTTGTTATTTCTTTTGTAATTTTAAGTTCTGCCCTCTTCATGCTTTAGAGCCCAGGGATGTGAGCATTTGAACTTTTGTTGTTTTCACAGGATGCTGAATTTTATTCCAGTTCATTTTATTTTTCTTGCTCATATTCCAAAATTTCTATCATTCTATCTTCAAGTTCACTGATACGCTCTCTTGTTGTTTACATTTTAGGTTTATCCTACACATTGAAATGTTTCTTTTAATATTGGTCATTGTAGATTTTTTTCTAAGATTTCAATGTATCCCTTTATTTTAGCTTCTATCTTTCTTGAAACTTTTTGTTTGTTTTTAAATATTTAAAAATTTAAAATATTTTTAAAAGTCTTTCTTTTAAAATATTTTAATTGAGTTTTCAATTGTTAAATAACTTATGTGATGATTCTTTAAATCCTTACCAGATAATTCTAACACCTCTGTCATTCCAATGTTGACTGCTTTTCCTTTACTTTGAAATTCTCCTGGTTCTTGGTATGATAAGTGATTTTCAAATGAAACTTAGACTTTGGATATCATGTGATAAGCCTTTGATTCTTATTTAATGGTTTTCTCTGGTAGGAAGGAAAACATTCTACCTCATTACTGTAGGTGAATGTAGCTCCATTCTTCTACCTGGCCTGAATGGTCTCCCAATGTGAAGGTCCTCTTCTGATTACCAAGTGGAGAGAATTCCGACAATCCAGTGGGTCTTTTCTGGCCCTTCCTGGTCCGGAGGTAGAAGTGGCTTGTTACTCTTCTACATGAGTCTTCCATGAACACGATAGTCATTTTACCACAGAATGGTGATGAAAATCCTCTCTCAAGTAGACTCCAGCAGGATGAAAGAGGGACAACTTATTATTCTGTAGGTGGATAGAACCAATGTTTTTTTGTGATGTTTCGATGAAAGAGAGTGACAATTGTACAAACATTTTTTACCATGTTTGACTTCTCAATTCCTTGTTTTTTGACACAAGAAAGAAGGCTTATTTTGGTGTTTAAAACATTCTGATTTTTAAAACCTTTTTCAATTCCAATTCTACAATATATGAGGCCAAAGGAAACCACAGGGACTCTCTAATGGCATTTTTTTTTCCCGGTGTTTTATGCACAAGTAGGTTGCTTCTTTGATATTCAGGGCATAAGCAAGAGGGAAAAAGCTTTATGAAGGATATAGGAAACATAGAGATGCTTGACACTCTGCATGTGAGTTTCTTTTCCAGATGGCAAACTCAACTAGTTGCTCAATTTTGGCACTTAAGGTTTTATTTTTTTTCCAGCAGATTTGTGATCAATGAATGAAAGTTATTTTTTCTAGAGTCTTGAAGCTTGGCCATTAGTAGTCTAACTTTCATGAGAGGAGCCAGGAACTGTGATAAGAGGGTGGCTCAGAAACTTCAAGGACTCTTAGAACCCTGTTCTTAGTCCTTTAGCTGATATGCTTTCTGGACTTCCTTATTATGTTACACACTCAGAAGCACTTCCTTCATCCTTTTCCTTTTAACCATTCATTTTTATATTGAACAAAGCTGAATTGAAGTGTTACTTCATATTAAGCACTGCTATTGCCACAGGAAAACTAACAGTGCACAAGGCACATGAACTTTTGTTCTCACTCTAGTATAATTATTTCAGAGAAACTTTAGAGACAAAATGTTGAACCCTCTTTCTTGGAGGAAGAAGTAGAGGAATTCCAGTGTCACTAGTTTTTTTATTATCCTCATTTAATGAAAGGTGGCACTAATTTCCTATCATTACAAATATCTGGTGTCATTTTTCCCTGAACACCCAGTCAATCACTTCCTCACCTTAGAAATAAAACATACATTTAACTAAAAGAGATTTGGAAAAAAAAAAAAAAAACCTAATTGGGCATGATGGCACCTGCATGTAATCTCAGCATTCAGTACACTAGAGCAGGAAGATGGCAAGTTTGAGACCATATTTTGTTATGAAGTGAGACCTTGTCTCAAAAAAACACAAGGAACAATAACAACAAAAATCCCTAGCCATGGTATATACTTCCAATGACCCAAGAGACAGAAAAGTAAATAGTTAAAGTGGAAATTCTGACTTAATAGCTTTTCCGAATTCCTTGTAGCATATTAGTCCAATTGGAGATCATTATGGCTACTAGAAATATGAGTACTAAAACACTCGTTCAAAAAAGGAATCAGATTTTATTTTAACTTGATATTTTATTGATGTAAATGTAGGTTTGCAGCTATAAGAAATTGTAGAAAGATGTATCAAAATTCCCTTGCTGCATATTATAGAATGATGTCATAATGCCACAAAGTGTATATTGACATTAGGGCAATTCTTTTCCCATTTTACTGCATAAAGGAAAATTTCACAACAAACCCCTATGTACAACTAATATATACCAATAAAAAGGTGTTTTTTTTTTTTAAAAAAAAAACAGGCTTCATACAGCACATGCTAATTTGTAATTCATCTCCCTCTTGCTGTTCTGCCTTTCACTGTGAGACAGTGTGTTTTGTGCTGTATGTGTGTTAATGCATGGGAAGGAAAATAGTTTTATCACTTATATAATTTCTGTCTACCCCACCACAACCAACAAACTGAGCTGTGTCTAATAATGCTGAATCATATCTGGTAATACCAAAAATGCTATAGACAGCTTATGGTTTGTTATTTCAAAAACATTATACAAATGGAGTTGCCTAGCCTGCAAACTTGTGAGACTGACTTTTTAGCCCTGCCCAATTTCCTGTAGATTTATTCAAGTTATTGTGTGCATCAAGTCCTTTTCATTGTTCAACAAGATTCACTGGCATGCATGTCATAACAATTTGTTTAACCACTTGAAAGACATTCCCAGGTTTTTGCTATTTATATAAAGTTGCTATCAAGAAGCATGTGTAGGTTTTTGTGTGAACATATTTTGTATTTCTAGGATGAAGGCTTAACATTACAATTTCTGGGTCAGATGTTAAAAACACTTTTTGTTTTAGAAGAAATGATCAAACTTCTTTCCACATTTTGTGTTCTCACTAGATGTCTGTGATCAATGGTTTCCTTGTGTCTTCACCAGCACTGGTGGTGTCCTTATTTTTAATTTTAGCCTAAATTCAATATTTTATTATTCATTTTCTACTGAAACCAACCTCTGGTCCTATACCTTCTGTCTGTTCTCTTGCTTCCCTGTAGGTTAGTCAATATTTTAGAATTATATCTTAATTTATAAGCATAGATTTGAGTGTATAACTCTACTTTTCATAGTTGTGTTTTCCGTGGGCATTGCAACATGTGAAACTATCTCAGCTGTTTGTGCTGCTGTAATGGAATAACACAGACTGGACAATTTATAAAGAACAAAAATTTGTTTCTACTCTGTTGTAGAAGCTGAGAAATCAAGGCACAAGTTGCCATCATTCATGAGAGTCTTTCATGGTATCTTCATGTGAAATGCAGAACAAAAAGATGAAGGTGAATTACAAAGTAGCATATGCTGTATGAAGCCTGGTTTTTAAAAAAAATTATTAGTATATATTTCTTGAAACATTTACGTTTATGCAAAAAATATACCCCAGTTTGTTTCACCCCCTCCATTATTGTGGCTCTTCCCAGTCCTTCTTCTTGAAATGGAACATTCTTAAATGTTCCATAGTCATTCAGGTAAAGAAAGTACAACAACCATATTCATCTCCCTTCATCCTCTTCATTTACCCTTCCACTCCCACTAGTATCCTCCCCTTAACATGACCTATTTTACATTATTCTTCTTCATTATTTAAATGTCTGATCATGGGTTGGGATTTACTTTGGTATTTTCCTGTAGATGTATTGTGCTTAAGTAAGCCTAGTCATCTTATTATTCTTCCTCATTCTTTTCCCCCTACCCTGTAATATTTAGCAGTTTTTACTGTGTCTTGTTCCTACATAGCTGTGATATATTTCAATATTGTTTAATCTCCATCATTCTCTTCTTCTTTTCATCCTCCTTAGTCTCCTCTAGCCATTTGACTACAGGGAAAATGTTATATATAGCATGTGAGTGTGTGTGTGTGTGTGTGAGTGTGTGTGTGTGTGTGTGTGTGTATGTCTGTGTTTGTGTATGATACTTGCATTTCTATTTTCTATGTATGAAAAAATACAACCTCTTGTCTTTCTGAACTCAAGTTATTTCACTTAACATGATGTTCTTCAGTTCTATCCATTTCCCTGCAAGTAAAAGAATTTTATTCTTTATGGATCAATAACACACACATATGTGTGTGTTATTTATCATTTGTAGGGCATCTAGGCTGTTTCCATAACTTGGCCTTGTGAATAAACATGGTTGCTATAAACATGGATGTCCAAGTGTTTTTATTGCATCTTGACTTACATTTATTTGGATATATGCCCAGGAATGGTATAGATGGATCATATTGTAGTTCCCTTTTTAGATATTTATGGAGCCTTCATACTGCTTCCCATAATGGTTGTACTAATTTACATTCCCACCAACAGTGTATGGGGGTTCAATTTTCCCCATATCCTCATCAACATTAGTTGTTTGTATTCTTGTTTTTTTTTTTTCTTTGTGATGCTGGTGTTTGAACTCAGGGCCTCACCCTTTCTAGCCAGGCACACTAGCAGTTGAGCCACTCCATTACCAAGTTGCTTTGTTCTTGATAATAGACTTTGTAACAAGAGTGAGGTGGAATCTTAATATGGTCTTGATTTGCATTTCTTTATCCCCAGGGATGTTAAGTATTTATTCCTATGCTTTTAGTGAGTTGTATTTCTTCCTTTGAAAACATTCTCTTCACTTCATTTCCCCACTTCTTCATTAGATCATTAACTCTTTAGAAGTTTAATTTTTTGTATCTCCACATAAATTCTGGTTATCAATCTCTTATCACATATATAGCTGGCAAAGATTTTCTCCCACTCTGTGGGCTACCTCTTCAGTCCAGTGATTGATTCTTACCATGATCATGTTAGTTTTATTTCAGGGATGCAAGGATGGTTCAACATATTTAAGTCAATAAATATAATATAGTATGTAAAAAGAAACAAGGGGGAAAATCACAGAATTATCTCAATAGATACAGAGAAAACCTTTGACAAAATTCAAAATCCTTTTTTGATAAAAGCTCTGATGGAACAAAGAATACAAGGAATGTATCTCAACATAATAAAGGCTATGTATGATAAATGTAGAACCAAACTCATACTAAATGGGGAAAAACAGAAACTGTTTCCTGTAAAGTCAGGAATGAGAAAATGGTTTCCATTCTCTCCACTCTTATTCAACATAGTTCAGAAAATCCTAGTCAGAGCAGTAAGACAGGAAAAAGATAGGAAAGGAATAAGTCAAATTACATGTGTGTTTGCAGAAGACATGATCTTTTAAGACTATAAAACCTTCCCCAAAAAGCTTCTATGCATCATAAACACCTTCAGCAAAGTAACAGGATATAAAATCAATTTACAAAAATCAATAATTTTTTCTATATACCAACAATGAACAGGTTGAGAAATAAGTTAAGTAAACAATTTCATTTACAATGGCCTAAAATAAAACAAAACTAGGAATAACTTTGAGAAAGGCAGTGAAAGACCTCTACAGTGAAAACTATAAATCATTAAAGAAAAAAGTTGAAAAAGACATCAGAATATGGAAAGGTCTCTCATGGTCATGTATTTCCAGAATTAATATCATGAAAATGGGTATACTACTAAAAGCAATCTATATGTTCAATGCAATCCTCATCAGAATTACAATGACAGTCTTCACAGAGGCAGAAAAATCATAGAGTTTATATGGAAGCATAAAAGACCAAAATTAGCCAAGACAATACTGAGCAAAAAAGAGCAACTCTGGAGGTATCAGAATACCTGAGTTCAAATTATACTATAGAGGCATAGCAATAAACACAGCATGGCACTGGCACAAAAACAGTCAGAAAAAGCAATGGAACAGAATAGAAGACATAAATCCGTGCAGCTAGGGCCACCTAATTTTTGACAAAGGAGCTTCTTTAACAAATGTTGCTTGGAAAACTGAATATCTGTGTGTAAAAAACTGAAAGTATATCCTGTATTTTATGCCATACAAACATCAAGTCAAAGTAGATGAAAGATCTAAATATAATAACTGAAATTTTGAAATTACTGTAGAAAAGAATAGGGAATACGTTGGCATACTAAGGGATATGCAATAACTTCTTAAATAGAATTCCAATAGGTCAGCAATTAAGAAAGAAGATTCACAAATGGGACTACATGAAACATTTTTTATGAGGGACTCACTTTTTCCCATTAGCAAGGAAGGTGTGCTTATGGCCCCATTGCCTCTTAAAGGCCCACTTACTGATACTTTGAGAGTGACAGCACCTGCATTTTGGAGAGGACACATTTCTGCCATAACACTGGCTTCGCTACAATCTACAGGTACCAACATTTTCACATCACATGTGTAATGTAGAAATTTTGTTTCCACTAAAGACTCTGCCCTCTCTACTTTTAAATTCCATTTTATTAAGTGTCATATGGTGTTGTAATATTTTTGTCAGTAAGCAAATGTCATTTATAAAGGCCAAGACAACAAAAGTATCCTTTTTAAGGTTTCCAGATGTCTGCTCATCCTGATGCTCCAAGGTCCTCTTTCATCAAATATTTTGTTTGAAGATTTTACTTTAGCCAGTGTTTTTTATTAGCATGTATAAATTGAACAAAAAAGGTTTCATTGTGATATTCCCTAAATGCATATAATGTATTTTGATAAAGTTCTCCCTATCTATTACTCTTATTTCACTTTCTCATACCCCTTCATTTTTTTGGTGGTACTGACTTTTGAACTCAGGGCCTTTTGCTTGTTAATGGTATTCTCTACCACTTGGGTAACACCTCCAGCCCTTTTGGCTTTAGTTATTTCTTGGATGGGGTTTATGTTTTTGCCAGAGACTGACCTCAGACCATAATCCTTCTACTGCTACCTCCCATGTAGCTGAGATAACAGAACTGTGCCATCTTGTCTACCCCCTGTCCAGACATAAGGAAGCTATTCACATATTCTTTTAGGTTTTCTTCATGTCAGAATATCTTGTTTTGACAAGATGTTTTTTCTGTATATGAACAATGTGATGCTGCCTCTTTTATATTCTTTGGTTTTTCAGGGGAAATCTGCCATTTGCACTTTGGTTCTTTCTCATGAATGTAATTGGTCATTTTTCTCTAAATTTGTCAAAAAAATTTTTTGTTCTCCTTTCTAGGACTATAATTATGTTGATTGTTGTAGATTTCTTTGGGTTTATCTCATTGGGGTATTAGCTTTTTCAAAGTGTTTGTGTCTTTCAATACATTCAAGAATTTTTCTGTCATTATTATTTAAAATTTTCTTTCTGGCTGAATTTTCTTTCTATATTTCCTTGACACTATTATATTAATGTTGGATCATTGACTTTAATATTACAGTCCCTGAGATTCTGTTTATCTTTTCTTGATCAGATGTTCATGGGGGTAATTTCTATTGCTCTATCTTCAGGCCTACAAATTATTTTGTTTTACATTGACCATTTTTTATTATTTTTACTGGTTATCATTAATTTTTAATTTTATAATTCCTGCTTAGTTCTTTTTAAAATTTCTATTTATTGTTCAGAATTTGTGTCTCTTCTTTCTTTAAAGAGAACTCTTAATTGTTGAGGATTTTTGATAATGGCTTTAGTAAAGTCCTTGGCAGACAAACCCAGCACCTGATATATTTGATGTCAACTGATTAGATTTTCTCTTTCAAATTGTGCCTTTCAGTTCAGGTTAAGATGGGAGACTCAAGGCACCCAACTCTATCAGCTCCAGTGTAAGGGAGTTTTATCACACAATCAATCATTCAGGTGAGTGAAAGTGGAAAAATGCAATGAATTCAATAACAAACAGATATATCCAGATTTCAAAAAGAAAGATGGCCTGCTCTACTCCTGCATGGGCAAAGAGCCCAACACCAAAGGCTATGCTGAGCATAGGCTGCAGAGGGTTGTTATTGAGGCAAAAGAAAAAAAAAAGAATATGTTCATATACATATACGCTGTGATCTTACTAGTAAACAGACAGATATTTGTTTTAACCTAAAGCCAACAGCAAAAACAAATACACCAGAATGATTTGCAAGAAGATTGAAGAGCAGAGAAGACTCTTAGGCAGAAGTTGTGGAGCAAAAGTTTCCTTCCTATCCAGGGTCCTTCAGAAAAGAAACACAGAAAGAAACAATCGGAAAACACAAATAACACTGGACTCATTACAGGACAGATTACTGCACTAATAAGATATGAACCTGAGAATTCATATAGCACATACCCCTTCCTGGAAGTTGTGGACCTCCTCCTGTGAGGATATTCTACACTGCACTCTGGCTGGAAGCTACTGTGTAACTATAAGCCAGAGTTGCTGGTCTATGGAAGCACACAACAAGGTCTGGGCACATTTACAGTGTTTGCTAACTATGGGAGCCAGAGAGGGACATCTCTGAATCAGTGATGAGGAAAACTCCATGCAAAAATCTGGTCTGAGTCATCAAGTGGAAGCAACCTCCCTGCTTGGCAGAGCTCAGAGGGGGAGAACTGGAGAACAGAGGCTCTAGGAATATTGCTTTCTCACAGGAGTACAACTAAATCCCACAAGATAATTAAGGGATTTATAGACCAGAACTGCCAGTGGAGAGGTTACAAATGGCCCCATCCAGACTTTTCCCCACATTACCCAATTTCTGGTTACTAGGGAAACACACAGAGGAAAAGAGGAAATCAATTAACACTTATCAGGCAGCTTACCTCCAAATCAACAAGGGAAAGAAAAACCTGACAGCATCAAGTAAGAATCTGAGACACAGAACTTTCAAAAGGATCTCAGAACATTATAAACCTACTCTTTTTAAAAATAAAACTAATGTTTTTTGCTTTGTTGCTATTCCTTTTCATTTTCTTTCTAATTCTTGCTGCTATTACATTTGTTTGTTAACTTATCTATAGAGAAATTTTAAACTAGCAAATTTGTCTATTCACTTTTTTAATTCTGTTTTATCACAATTCTTTTTTCTCTTTGTTTTATATTTCTCATATTCTATTCCATTTAACCTTTTACATCTAATTTATTTGACTTCTTTAGAATATTCTAGTTTGTTTTTCTTCTTTTAATCTTTGATATGAGTTCTCTCCATAGGACACAGACTTCCTTAAGACTAGTGGTCTACCTACCTCAACCTGTTGAGTGCAGGGATTTTACACATGAGCCACAATACACAATATTTAGTGTACAAGTTTTAACTATTTCTTCTCCCTCCCTTTCCCTGACCCATTTCTGTTTTTTTTCTTTCCTCAAGTAAATGTCTCTTTCCTATTTTTCTTCTCTTTCTATTCTACAATCTGTCTTTATTGTCATAGTTAGATGTTTTTTCTTTCACCTCTATTTCTTCATGCATCTTTGGCTGGGTCTTTTCTACCTATTTCCTTCTTCCTTCTCTATCTGTTTACTTTTAGCCACTTCTCCTTCCATCCCTATTTCACCATGCATCTTCACTGATAGTATCTCTTCTATATTATTTTCATTACTACCCCTATGAACAACTGTCTCCTTAGTTCATGAAGATCTATCTTTCCCCTTTATTAGTTGTGGTGATGACTGTTCTTAATTAGTAATTACTGTATCTTCATGTGGGTGTGCTATCAACTGTGATTGCTTCTGCAGCTAGTTTTCTCCCTGAGAGGAGCAGATCCAGTGTCGTGAGCACTATGGGAGAATATTAGATTTCTGAGCCATACTCCCAAGCAAGGTCAAGAAACTGTACCACATCCTCATCATCCAGTCCTGACTAAACATTTTGAGTACTTCAGCTGAAACAACACAGGAAATTAAAATCTCCACCTAAAGTCTTGGCTTTAGATGCATAAGACTAAATGAAGAAACCAAAGTAATATAAAAATAAAGGCAATATGTCTCCTGAGAAATTCAACAATTCTACAATCAGTAAAGGACATGAGCAATATTGAAGTAGATGAAATTTTGATCAACAAACTCAAAAGAATGATGATAAAATCATCAATGAAATTAAAGGGGGCATTATAAACACCTGAATGATTTTGAAGAGAATACAAATAAATACATAAATGAATTCAAAGAGAATTCAAATAATCAGTTGAACAAAATAAGGATGACAGTGCAGGACATGAGAAATAAATTCAATAAAGTTGTAGAAATCCTGAAAAAATCAAATTGAAATCTGGAAATGAAAAGCTCAATAATTCATACAAAAATCCTCATATCAGTAGACTGGATCAAATTCAAGACAGAATATCAGAGCTACAAGCCAAAATGTATTAGAACATTCAAATAAAGATAAAACCAAAAAAAATGTACTAATGTAATATGCAACATTTCTGGGACACCAATAAAATCATGAACTTACAAAACATTAGCATAAAAGGAGAAAAGGTTCAAGCTAAAGGCATATAACATATATTCAATAAAATAATAGAAGAAAATTTACCAATCTTGACAAGGAAATATTTATCTAGTCACAGGAGGCTTTTAGAACACTCAAAAGGAAAGAACCTCTCCAATACATATTTTGGTGAAAAGTTTAAATATACTGAAATAAGAAAGAACAATAAAAACTACAACAGAGGAGAAACAAGTCACATAAAGGCACATTATCACCAGAGCAGACTTCTCAAAAGAAACTCTAAAGTCAAGCAGAGTAGGGGATAATATGTTTCACACACTGAAAGAAAATGACTACTAACTACATTACTATGCCCAACAAAGCTATCCTTCCTGATTAAAAGACAAATATAAAGTTTCCAAGAAAAAACAAAAACTAAAAGTATCCATGACTACTTAGGCAGCACTACAGAAGATGCATAAAGGAATTCTACACACAGAAGAGGAAGATAAAGTCAGCCAGGAAAATATAAGAGTGAATAAATCTCACTACATAAGTGAATAGGAAAAAATAACTCTGAATGTTAATGGTGTCAATTCTCCAATCAAAAGATACAGATTGATTGCTCAGATGAAAAAATAAATGAAACAATTTGTTGCCTGCAAGAAATGCATAATATTGGAAAAGAAAAATACAGACTTAAATTGAAAGGACAAAAAATTATTTCAAGAAAATGAAGCCCCAAGTCAAGCATGCGTAGCTATACTCATATCTCACAATGCAGAATTCAAGCCAAAATTAATCACAAAGACAAAAGTAAATCACCTCATGTTCATAAAGGGAAAAATCCATTAAGAAGAGATAGCAATTATAAACATGCACACATTAAGCAGTGTCATAAAACAAACCATATTGGACATAAAAGCGCAGAGAGATCACAAAACAACTATATTGGGTCACATCAAGTCACCACTATCAATAATAGATAGGTCCTGTAGACCAAAAAGTCAGCAAGGAAGCTTCAGAATTAAATGACATTTCAGATCACATGGATATAACAGACATCTAATTCACCAAAACATACATTCTTATCAGTAGATATAGAACAGTCTTCAAAATAGATATTTGGACAGAAAGAAAGTCTTAACAAATATAAGAAAAGAAACAAGCTCTTATATTTTATTAGAATACAATGGAATGAAACTAGAAATTAATAACAAAACAAGTTACAAAATATTCAGACTCATGGAGACAATACAATGCAGTGATGAATGATTAGTAGGTCATTGAAGAAATTAAAGGGGAAATTAAAAACTTCCTGGAATTAAATGAAAACACAAGTTACCAGATCCTTTGCAGTAAACAAATATAGTATAAGAGTAATGTTTGTAGTTATAAGTGCTTACATTAACAAATCACAGCAATCTCAAATAAATAACCTAATTGTGTACTTCATGCTCTTAGAAACAATGAAACCCAAGATTAGTAGTGGACAGAAATAATAAAGGCTAAATTTGAAATTAATGAAATAGTGATTAAAAGAATGCAAAGAATCAAGGAAACAAAATGTTGGTTCTTTAAAAACATAAACAATATTTTCATTCTGATCTTTTTGATAGCCCAACTAAACAAAAACAAGTGTGAAAAGAGCCAAGCACTGGTTGTTCACGCCTACAATCTGAGCTACTTAGGAGGTAGAGATCAGGTGGATCATGGTTCAAAGCCAGCCCATGCAATTAGTGCATGAGACCCTACCTCACGAAAAACCCTTCATAAAAATGGGATGCTGGAGTTGTTCAAGAAATAGGCCCTGAGTTCAAACCCCAGTACTGTCAAAAAAAAAAAAAAAAGGAGAAAGCATGAAAAGACCCATATAATTCAAATAAAAGATGAAAAAGAAGATAACTCAACAGGCACCAATGAAATCACAGGATCATTAGGGAATATTTTTCAACTTATATTCAAATAAACTGGAAAATTTAGAAGAAATGGATAAATTTTTAGACTCACATAACCTGCCTAAATTGTGCCAAAAGGATATCAAGCACTTAAGAAAATCTATAATCAGCAATGTAATTGAAGTAGTAATAAAGTCTTCCAACAGATGGATTCACTGGCAACTTCAACAGTGCTTTAGAGAAGAATCAACACTAATGCACCTCAAAATAAAATAGATAGGGAAAGAATACTATTAAACTCATTTTAGGAAGCCAGAATAACAAAACTGAACAGGATCACATATGGTTTTGACTAAGTGCAGTTAAAAAGAAAGAATAAATTTTTACCCATCAAAAGCAATTTCAAAAACAAAAATTGTAAATCCCCACATGTGTATTAAGCAGTCAGTTGATGTGGAGGTCTCAGTCTGTCCTGCCATTATCGTCAGTGTTTTAATCCTTTCATGCCCATAATTTTGTGAAAATCAGCTTCCCCAAATGCAAACAGTGCTTCAAAAGCAAAGTAAAAGTGCATTTGTTGCCCTCAAAGCAGAGAAACTAAAGCAGATACTTTAAAGCAACTGAGGTCAATAGGAGAAGGGGACCAGGAACTAGAGAAAAAGTTAGATCAAGAAGAATCAACCTAGAAGGTCACACATATGCACAGGAAATCAATGCTAGTCAACTCCCTGTATAGCTATCCTTATCTAAACTAGCAAAAACCCTTGGTCCTTCCTAGTATTGCTTATACTCTCTCTTCAACAAAATTAGAGAAAAGTGCAAAACAGTTTCTGCCAGGTAGTGAGAGGGTGGGGAGGAGAGGGAGGGGTGGGGGGTTAAGGGAAGGAGTGGGGGAAGGGGGAGAAATGACCCAAACATTGTGTGCACATATGAATTAAAAAAAATGAATGTACTTAATGGAATTGATGAACATTTTAGACTTGCTGAAAGGCAGTCTGTCTTTAACCAAAGTTGGGTGGTATGGGAATAATAAATCAAGTATCTTCAGTAAAGCACTGAACTCTGAATACTGAGCTGCAGGGGATTTCCTCAATGGCTTTCCTGGGAACCACAGACTCACAGACACCAAGGGTTTATTTACAAATTTAGTGAAATACATAAGTATATACATCCAAGAAATCCATCTAACTCCAAAGCCAGTAAACTCAACGAGAGTCATACTATTATGTTATATTTATATTATAATATAATATAATACAATATAATATAACAGTCAGTATCATAAATAACATATATATATATATATACATATACACACATTCACAAAATAAACTTGTATTTCACCTGTAAAATTCTGAGCTGGGGCAATGCTTATTGGTAAGAGTGCTTTTCTAGCATGTACAAGACCCTGGGTTCTATCCCCAGCACCACCAAAAAATAATAAAAGAGAAAGAAAAGAAAAGAAGCAAACTCTAAAAATCCAAATATAAAGAGAACACTGAAAAAAGCAAGGGAAAATTGTGCACATGGAACTGAAACAGGATTAATAATCAATTTCTCAGCAGAAACAATAGGGACCAGAAGATAACAGGATGCTGTACTAAATGTGCTGGAAGAAAAACCTGTCAAATATGAATGCTTTATCTAACAAAATCATCCTTCAAAGATGAAAAACTTAAGGATGTTTCCACATATAGAAAACCTGAGGGATTTCTTTACTAGTAGAAGAACTGTGCTTCATGGGAGTGGCCTTAGCAATGCCTTAGCCTGTTCAGCCTCAGTTTTATCATTTGTGAAGAGAAATAACAATGAGGTTATTTGAAAATTTGTATGTAATGTGTTTAGAGCACTATCTCACATAGACTAAGTAATCATTGATGGTTATTCACAACTACTCTTATCATTAACAGTAGAATTATCCTTTGTCATATGTGTTATATACTAACTAGTTTTTTTATTAGAATTCATGAATTGCTAACTCCTTTTCTCCTAGGCTTTAAGTATTAGAAGATAAAAACCATTTAATATATCTGCAAGTACAGCCAATATTACAGAGCTCATCAGCTGTAAATTCATAGGACAGGTTTTCAAAGAGAAATGCAATAATGGGACAATACTTATTCTGTCAAAAGAGAATTATTTATAATACCAGCCTGAGAAAGCCCTTTTTAACTCTGCCTCAAAATGTACAAGCCATAGGAGAATAAGTAAATTGATGAATTCTGCTAAATCAAATCATAACTTATGAATGACAAAAAATACCATAGAAAAACACACCAGGGAAAGGTATATTTGCAATTCAATCACAAAATATGAATGTCCTTCATATGCCACTTTTCTGTAGATAGAAAATGGCCAATAATTCAGTAGAATTGTTTTTTACAAAAAGAAAGGAAGATGAAAAGAGACTTTTAGAGAACAGAAAATACAATGTGTCTGAAACCAAAGGCTTCTCAATGTCAACCACAGTAGAAGAATTCTAAAGCCACAATGAAATACTGTCTTTCACCCACTGGATTTGCAGGATATTGAGTCTAATGATACACTGTTAGTAAGAAGTTAGTGATCTAGGTATTTGTATGATTACTTGTATTCTAAAGAACTGGAAAATCTAGAAGAAATGGATACACCTCTCGATTCGTATTATCTGCCTAAATTTTGCCAAGAGGATATCAAGCACTTAAACAGATCTATAATGAGCAGTGCGATTGAAACAGCACTGCAGGAGGCAGCTGCCTTCACAAGGCACTAGAGGCATCAGATGCAGACAAGACTAGTGAATCTCTCTCATCCCCAGACTCTCCAGGCTTTCGGCTGATCCAGGCTGCTTATTGGTGCTGAGATCCAATCTCAGCCTGAAAGGGATTCTACACCTGCTCTATCTCTTAAGCTCTATGAGCTTAAGAGAATCAAAAAATGAAGCAAAAAACTCCTTGCAAAATCTGAACTATGTTATCAAACACAAGCAATCTCATGGAGCAGGAGACATTTCCTGGCCATCTTCTCATGAAATGACATAGATTGTCTACAAAGGAGGGCCATACATGGCAGCTATTACTTTAATTGAACATTTCTTTTTTATGTAAGTATGATTTAAAAAATCACAGTCTGTATCCCATTAAATTTTTCTTTATAAAATTTACAAACATTAAATATTATGAAGAAACCCTGACTACTTAAAAATTTATCTGTCAAAAGTTATATATTTATTCAGATCTCTCCAACATAAGACAGTTGCCCACCAGTAATTTCAGTAAAAGCAAGTATTTATTATCATAAAAATCAGACTCTTGCATGCTCTTATTTTGGAAAAGGAGACGCAGTGTCAACTCTGCACCCAAAGGCCAGGTTTACTAAATTAACTCTAATATATGTTTATCTAACTGGAGGCACGAGAGATTGAACATGCTTTAAAAATGATTACTTAGTAATCTGTTTTAATAGCCAAAAAGACCACTTGTTATGAATTTCAAATCTTGCTCCCCATTTACCATTATAGCCCACACCATTTGTATTATCATGCCTTTTTTTGGCAAAACTTGTAATTAAATAGGAATACCAGATGGCCACAAAAATAGGCCTGAAATGTCAGAATTCTGGAAGGAAGAGACATCCCTTCACCAGACTGACCAATTACTTACTTCACTCTGAAAGATTAATGACCTGCCTTTGTCAGAGCACCATGGAGAATGGCTCAAGTAGAACTCCGGAAAGCAAATAGGAAGCCCTGATTTCAAATCCAGTACCACCAAAATAATAAACAAGAGAAACCTCAAATTAAGAACACAATGTTCCTGTGCATATAATTAATAAGAAGTTAGAATAAAAATCTTCTGTTTTTCTTCCTTCTTCCTCTTTTATCAAATGCATGCATGAAATATAAACATGTTCAAATCCATTAGCAATCCTCAAAATTCTTTTTCTCTGTGTGTGTATATATATATTACGTTTTATGTGTATTTTATTTATATTTATATTTATATATACATTTATATGTATATATATAAAGTAATTGCAATATAAAGATTTTACAAAATATATCATCTGGTACAATACAAAAGCTCCTAGTATTAATTTAAGAATTAAACTGCATGGCCCATGAATAAAAACCTAAAATGTAATACTTTTTCATATATATGTACTTTAAAAAATGGTCAAAAGGCACATGCGTACCTTTTTAAAATCATACCAAAATCCTAAACTCATAACAAATTTGAAATTTTGTATTCCCCAACATCCACATTTTAAAATATAATCAAAGTTGATTTTTTGAGTGAGTTTAAAAAAATCTATCCCAGTGGTGCACACATGTAATCACAAGTAGGGGGAAATTAGAGAATCATGAATTTGGGGCCAACTCAGGCAAACTTATGAAGATCCTAAGAATAAAAAGCCAAAAAGGGTTGACAACATGGCTAAAGCGGTGCAAATTACTTGCCTATACGTGACAGGAAATGAGTTCAATCCGAGGTATCACACACACACACACACACTCACATATACACACATAAAAGGCCTGAAAAGACCTCCTCTACAACAGTACTGCCTAACACTATGAAAAGAACCAAAATAACAACAATAAAATTCCAAAAGCACCAACTACTGGCACTATTTCAACTACCCCTACTACTCTAGGGTCTCTGACCACTTCATTCAGTCCTTTTCATAGTAGTCTCTCAGATCACTCACAATATCACTTCCATTTTATCAGCCTCAATGCTGTTACCCTTCCTTAATAAAACTATTCCCTACTAAGATGACCAACAGTAATGCTTTGTACCATCCAAAAGCAAATATAAAAGTAACAAATAGAAATTAAAAACAATAGAATTACATGTTACTTCTGCTATAACACATGATTCTCTGTATAAAACCAGGCCCAAATAATACTTCAAAGATACTAAAATTGTAAATAAATTCAAACTCCAACTATTACTTTTAATCTAACCTAGAAAGAAATCACATTTCCAGTCGACTGCAATCCTAAAACGAAATACAAAATTTGAATCATGACTTAGGCATATGCTGACAATATTTGAATAAAAAAAGAGTAAGAGAAGTCAGTAAAGAATTATGGATCTTAAGACTAACCTGAATTACATTTGTCAATGTAAAAGAGCCAATTTCAATTTACAAAAAATATATCCCCCTTCCAACTGAAAACATGAAACAAACAATATATAAGACAACTAACTATAAAAGCATTTTTAAATGTTGCCCACTCAAAATATAAAATTCTTACTTTTACTCTAGAGCAATGTTAAAAGTTTTTACAAGATACACTAAGATATACCCTAACTCAGGAAAAGGACTAACACATTAAAAATATTCCTGTTCAGTCAGTCAACACCAAATATTGATCACAAAATTAAAAAAAAAAGGTAATGAGATGTGAAAATCAATACAAAATTTACAAGTTTTCCTTTGGGATTTGAACAACCAAGATATAATTTAAAAAAGAAGAAATGGTTAAAACAGGAAAACTGCAACAAAAAGAAGCCCCAATGTTAAAAATAATTCATACAAATTTTAAATAGATATAAAAGAAAATTTACCACAAAATTAATTGGCTACAATAGAGTAATGATGCAATTCCCTTAATCCCCACTGATGAAAACAAATGAATTCAAAGAGGAATCAAAGAGGATTGCAGATCTAAATGTAAATTCCAAAAGGTTGAAACAAGTTCAGGGGCTTTTTTTTTCTTTTTTTTTGTACTGCTTGTTAAACTCAGGGTCCAAGACTTGTGCGCAGGAACTCTACACTTGAGGGACTCTTCCATCCCTGAAACTACAGTGGGACGAGATAGGGAAAACACTGGTAGATATAGGGATAGGCAATTATTTTGTCAACAGATGCCAATAGCTCAGGTAATAAGAACAATAATTGACAAATGGGATTGCATCAAATGAAAACACAAAGACCCTGGGGGTCTCATGAACTAATTTGTTAGGCTGGCTTCAAACCATAATCCTCCCAGTCTCAGCAGCTCACATATCTACGATTATAGATGTGAGACACTTGCACCTTACATCTTTTAGTTATTTTAATTAAACAAATATAGATGCTTTAACATGTCACAGCAAATTATTTTGCCTCAAGGATATAAACACAGTCCACATATCTTTAAATATATAAAAAAGTACAAGCTATAACTCTTAACCAAAAGCCCAATACAATATGCAAACCATTTGTAAATATATAGTCCCACATTAAAAAATGGAATTAGAAAATTTAAAAATATCCAAGCAAACACAACATATCAAAATATAAATAATAAAACTTTAAAAAATGACCCATTAACAATGCTATTCTACAGCATAGACATAAAAACCATTCAGGATCACAAGCATTAACTAGTTGAGAACATGTGTGCTCTCATACAAAAATAGACCTTAACTTTTTTACAATCACATAAGATAAAAATTGGCAAACATAAATATCTAAAAATTGTTATCTACCTTAACATGACTAACATATCTAGTTATTTCCCACTAATTAGTTCACACTAGTTAACTCACATTAGCTAATTTCAGTTAATTGAGAAGACCCCCTTATATTAAAAACAAAAGCATATATACAAAATAAAAAATAAGTAAAATCCCTCTAATTATAAAAATGTTTTAATACTGAAAATTAATAATTGGTGTGCCACTTATTAAATATAAAAAAATTACATTGTAAAAAACATGATAATTATATGACAAAAATTATCATCTTGCCTAACCCTAGTTTGGATAGGTAAATGTACTATCACATGACACTAGATTAAAAAATAAGTAAATAAAGATCTTATAAAACATCCTAATTTACCATAATTAAATCATAGAAAAGATCTAATATCAACAGGTATGATCACTTATTTTCAACCCTTCAATAAAATTAAAAATATACATATACTATCCCTCCCCAACTTTACTCAAAAGTCCTTCTCTAACAGCTCAAGGGACATGTCTCCTAAATCCAAAAATAAAATTACAAAACCCAATGTTCTTCAAAATAAAATGTTCCTACATCTCCTTATTGGTGCTCAGGGAAGAATTAATACCCTCATAAATCTTGTGTTCTATGTTTATGTTCCAAATATTTCAATGTCTCCTTAGTGCTGCAGAATCTCCAAAGCCAGACCACTGCTATGTCTCATTGTCTACTCTTCATTAATGATCATCCAAGCTCATGGATTTCTGGTAATACATCCTTAAAAAATCATCAGTTTCAATAATTATATTTCTACTACTCTGCTACACCTTATTTTGTTTTTAATATGGGCTGTCTTCTCTAGTGTATCACATGACTTCTTTTCAATATGAAAACACACTGTACTGTTAGTATCATCCTATCCGACAGTCCAGGGACTAGCTTTCCCATGTCACCTCTCCATCAAAAACAGTATTATTGTCAGTACCTCATTAGGCAGCATTGATTACCCTATGCACTGAAAAGAGTTCTAAAAGACTTGACCCCTCAGTATTAAGGGGTCAAAGTTATTAACTGGGAAAATAAAGGAGGCTAAAATAAGGACAGGTGACATTGAGTCCCAATGCAAGCTAGAATAAGGAGTTGAGAGTAGAAAATAAAATAATGTATTACCAATTCTTTAAGGAAAGCATCAGATACATTCTTTCAAGGTCACCTTCCATTAAGTTACTAGGTATAGTAATCAACTACAACAGCAATTAAAAATCACTTCCTTTAAATTCCTCTGACCTTATCACTGTTGAGTAGCAAGCCCCAAGAATGAAAAATGCATGATGTCTCAAGCCATTGGCTTCAAAATGTGCCCATAAAAGTTACAAAACATAAGCAGCCACCAAAGAACCTTTGGTAAGATCTCCCAAGAAACAATGCTTCTTTCATGGGTGGATAATAGCTTCAAAGTATAACAATAACAAAAGCACTAAAAGTAACCCATGTCCTAATTCAAAAACACACACCCTTCCCCCCAAAATAGGCTTAATCTAAGCTCTCCACCAACTTGGCTAGTGTAGAGATATGAGATGATGATACATTCAGTCTTTAAACATCTTCATAATTTCCAATATATGGATGGAAGAGGCCAAATTTTACAGTATGCTTCCTGATGAACAATATCACATTAAAGTTTGTAGAGGTAGAGAAAATGGAATATTCAGATGCATATTTGATGTGGTCTCCTACATTTCCACCTGCTTGGCATATATGTGATGAAAACTGGTCTCTCTCCCTCACATTTTTGTCAAGTGTTTGATTTTTTTGTGTGCTCCTGAGGACAAATAATTTGTATTTATTTCTCTTAGGAATAATTGCATAAGGAGACATTCACACAATATTCTTTATGTTTATCACTTTGATATTGACCGTGGAATGCTTAGAGGTATCTTCTAAATATTGTAGGAGTTCCCTTACACAGTTAGGTCTGTGAACCTCTGCAAGTACCTAGGTAGTGTGCCTGAATCTTGAAATGATACAAAGATATGTGGGATTTTCATATGAACAGGTACTCATGTAACCAATGTGTGTTCAAAGAAGCATTTCTCAAAGACAGATCATGATCCACAGTGATGCACAGACATCTTCTAGAGTACAATTTCTCCTACATAGGTAAGTGCTCATAAGATCTTAAATCAAAGAATAGGATGTTTAAACTTCCTCATATAGGTTATTGGTAAGTGTGTTAAATTCTCTTCTTTCAACATGTTCTGGTAGCAGGTGCTGAGTTAAGAAATCATGGACTCTAGGAATTCTACTAAATATGAATTTACAGTATTCCATGGAAAGAAAACTGATGTTGAGCCTATGAACACTGAGGGAATTATGGTATACTGGTTCATTTACATTGTTGCTTACCTATCAATACAGGAGGAAGATTACAAAATTTCCATGTGTCCAGGCCAGAAAGAATGAGTGTTTCTGAAACCTGTATACTTTGAAGTAATTCATGGATCCAGTTAGATCTGAAATGTCCTATAATAATGGAAAAGGGTGTGGAGGGTTAAGTGTCCTTATGAGGCAAGCTGTATCTAAAATGCAGTTTTATATTATAAAACTAACAAATGGGCACATTAAGTTCCATTTGGTAACTAAACTTCATTGTTCAGAGGCTTTCACCTGAACTTCCTTATCTTTTTCAGACCAGACCCAATTAGAAACTTCTCTCTTCAATTCTAAGAAACCACAATATTCAGAAGACAGGTGTCTGAACCCTGGACAAGGTGCTGGATCTAATGAGAACTCCTACCCTACCATCAGTCAAAGGATTCAACAACCACCCATTCTTATCAGAAACCCATCTTTCTACTACCCTCAAAAAAATCCCTTAAAACCTCCCATTAATTGTCCAACAGAGGGGATGCTGTCTATGCCATCATACTCTTTCCTCCCTTGGAAGGTAAACAAACTTTTGTCTGCATTACCTTTCATACTGTGCACAATGGCCACACTACTATTACCTAAGAAGTATGTTTTCTTTCTTCACATATTTGCAAAAGCAGAGTAACCATTAAAGGATTCCCGGTGCTTTACTTATTAGATAAGTGAAGATACCACTTTATTCAATCTATTAGAAAGACTTCTTATTTTCAGATGAACATCTGAGGAATGTTTTGAGTACTATCAGTTTTCCGCCTTTTCTTACATGATATGTTGAAGAAAACCGTATATGTCCATAATACTAATACTAACCTTAATTTTACTGTATCCTTCCTAACAGGATAAGTGAATGGAAACACCAAATTTTAGAGGCATGAAGGGTGGTGGGAGCCAAATCATAGCACAGAACTACTGCCCATCAAAAACATAGGTAAGTGATGATTTAAGTCAAATCTTCTAATCAACCAGTTTTGGTGTAGTGGTCCAGGTCAAACTGGCAATGTCCTTAGGAATTGTAGTAACCAAAGAGTTAAATATTTTTTGTGACAGCAAAGTACATATGACTATTTCAAAAAAAAGTGCCCCCAAAAGACATCCTCTAACACAGGTTGCCCTTACAACTACTGAAACAAAAATTCTCATGTCCCAACTGTATTATGTGCTGCAATGTCTCCAAACATTGCATTCAATCCTAAGGAATCTGATTCCTCCCCTCCTTCTACCATTTCAACTCTGTCTTTTCAGCATGTATTCCCTTACACTCTTTCTTTCACAAAGGTAAGCCCTACTAAAACAACCCACAAAAACCTTGATACTCTTAAAAACCAAACAGAATGTTTCCCTTGAGAATTAACAAAAATAAACAAAAGACAATTCAAATACATATTCCTTCTTCTATAACAGATGTATCTCAATATATAGACAGGCAGAAATTGTTCTTCAAAGAGGGCCAAGTAGGGCGGAGCAGATCTAGGTCAGCCCTAGAAATAAGATAGGAGATGTTGTCTCAACAACCATGCATGGTGACTCAAGAGTGTAATGCCAGCTATGTGGGGGACATTGGTGGTAGGATTTTGGTATCATGCCAACACAGCTTAGATGTGAAGACCATATATGAGAAATAACCTATAAAGGACTATAGGTGTTCCTAAGTGCTTACTTAGGGAGTGCCAGAGCCTGCATACAAATCCCAGTTGCCACTGCATAAAAATAAATAAATACATCAAAAAACTAAAACTTAATTTAAAACATTATACTCCTAAAAACAAACAAAAATTTAAACAATGACTCAGGCCTATGATGATGATTTTCTCATCAAAGTGCCAAACAACCAGCAAAGAAAATTATGGACTCCCAATTAAGCTTATCAAAGTAAAGACACTAATTTATACCTCAAAATCATATGTATATGAAAATAGTATATTTAAACCCTTTAAATTTGTTTTCAAAAGGGAAGAAAGGCATATAACTGAATGAGAGAGGGGACATAGGTAAGCAAATTATATTACATCCATGTATGGGAATATCACAATGAGACTCCTTTCTATAATCAATATATGCCAATGAATAAAATGTGGTAAACTGATGAAATCAGCTATCCAATTAAAAACATGAAGCAATCAGTACCTAGCAAATGTAATTTTCAGAAGTTTCCATAGAAAAAATAAAAATCCTCCTTTGCTCTGAGACCAAGTGAAAAGTATTCTAAAATATACAAAAACTTCAACCCTGATTCCAAAAACAACACATATTTTTTAAAAAAATTGTTGAGCTGAGTGATGGTACACTGTGGCATTCACAAAAGTTGTTTTATCAAATATATCATACTTGAATTCACCCCCTCCACCATTCCCCTTCATTACTCCATCCCCATTCCTAGAAATGTTTCAGTGAGTATCAATTTTGCATTTACATTCATGTGTACACAGAATTTGCACTATATTCACCCTCTCAAGCCCTTTCCCCACTGCCTGTCACCTCCTACTGGTACCAACACACTACCCATGAACTGTTCTGCCCTCCTGTTCTCTGATCTTGTAAAAGAAAAAAAAATCACACTTTGGTTTGTTTAAAATAGGTAAATAGGGACTTTCCTCATGACATTTCCATGTATATATGCATTATTACCCAAATTGGTTCATCCTCTCTGTTTTTCTTTTTCTACCTTAGTCTCCTTCTTATAGTAGTTTCAATGGGTTTAAAAATTCTATATTCATTCTTGTATAGAAAGTACTTCAACCATATTCACCTTCTTAGCTTCTTTATTTTGTCATACCTTCTTGTATGTGACCTCCCCTTAGGGTGACCTGTTTTTCATAATGTTACTGTATTTGTATTAGGTCTATATTTCACATATGAAAGAAAACATGTGACTTTTGGACTTCTGAGCTTGGCTAACTTTGCTTAAGATGATGTTCTCCAGTTCCATCCATTTGCCCGCTAATGACAAAATTTCATTTTTCTTTGTGGCTGAGTAAAATTGCATTGTGTATAAATGCCACATTTTTTTACTCCATTCTTCAGTAGTGGGGTATCTTCCCTGTTTCCATAGCTTAGCTATTGTGAAAAATGCTGCAATAAACATGGTATGCAGATGCCTTCATTGAAACCTGAATTCCTTCAGGTGTACCCCTAGGAGTGGTATTTCTGGAGCATATGGCAGTCGTGTTTTTAGTTTTTGAGGAGCCTCCATACTGTTTTCCATAGCGTTTGTTCTAATTTACATTCCCACCAGCAGTGTATGAGGTTTCCTTTTACCTACATCCTCACCAACATTTGTTGTTGTTTTTCTTCTTGATGATAGCTATTCTAACAGGGGCGAGGTGGAATCTTAATGTGGTTTTTATTTGCATTTCCTTTATGACCAGGGATGTTGAACATTTTTTTCTTTTCTTCTTTTTTTTTTTTTTTCAGCTATTTGGACCTCTTCCTTTGAAAAATGAAGGAAGTTCATTTGCTCATTTTTTCATTGGATCATAGATTTTGGGGGAAGTTAATTTTTTGAGCTCCCTGAATATTTTGGTTATTAATTCCTTGTCAGATGAACAGCTGGCAAAGACTTTTAGCCATTTTGTGGCAGCCTCTTTAATTTAGGGACCTTTTCTTTTGTTATCCAGAAGTTTTTAATTTTATGTAGCCCCAACTATCAATCCTTTCTCTTAGTTGCTGAGTCATTTCAGTTCTATTTAAAAAGCCATTGCTATGCCTATTAATTCTAATGTATTCTCTGCTCTTTCCTGCACTGGTTTCAAAGTTTCAAGTTTTATATACATAGTAAGGTCCTTAATCCCCTTTGAGTTGATCCTTGTATAGCGTGAAAGACATGGATCTAGTTTCAGTGTTCTGCATGCAGATAGCCAGTTTTCCTAACATTTTCAACACATGCTTTTATGAATATAATTTACTATTCATTCAACAAGAAATACCTATCACAAAATACAAAAAGAGGCCATGGGATCTTAAATTCTACTTAAAATATTAATAATTTGGAGTTCAGTGTGTGTAACAAAAATTATAATATAAAACTAAAAGTGGTTAAAAAAGGTAAATTATAAACAAAAAAACCAAACCCCCAATAAATAAGTTTATGTTCTTAAATATAGCTATAGAACATAACTTTCCATAAAGTGCCAGTCCCCCATAAATGACCCAAAATTAACTCCACAAAATATTTTAACAGAAACTCTCCCAAATTATGCAAATATTCAAATTTGCATGAGAGAACATAAACAATTTGATTGCTCATTCTGCCAGGAAAAAAAAAAAAGATAATAAAAAAAAAAAGGCCTTTGCCAGAAACAGGGCAAAGCCTTTTACCTCAGAAATAACAGAAATTTAAGATTAAAGATTCCAAGACTTGCCCTCATTTGAGCCCCAAAGTCAGCTTTCAGAATCTTACCTAAGAACCACAGGTAGTTCTCAATGTTTCAAGAGTCAAGATTATCTTCATTTAAAAATTAATGTTCTATATTCTGCCTAAAGTAAATTCTTTAGATTCTTTTCTAAAAAGAGATATGCATCAACAAAACATCAATCGGAAGAGATTGACACTGCTAGTAAGCTACAGATATAAAAGTTCTAATTTCTTACAAAAATTGTTTTAACCAAAATTGCTGAGTCCATTATTAAACAAAAAATATTTGGACTAGCTTAAGAAACATGATATATGTAATTATTTGCCACTTTATGCCATTTATTAGAACCGTTTTAATCCCCTGAACTAAAAACAAATACTAAGGTTTCCAAAAGCACTTACCAAAAATAAGTGCTCAGGTTAAAAACACCTAATAGGACAATAAGAACTCAGCCTGTTGTCATTAATTTAGAAAGCTCCTCTCATTTTCTTCATGAAAAATAGTATCATGTAAGTCCAAAACTAAATGGGAATTAGAATTAGAATTGCTAAGTTTTTGAAATTTATACTACTGGTGTCATCAAACCTCCATTTACTCACCTAAAATGTTTTAAAATCACAACTATACAGCTTTGTTAGAAATAAATTCCCAACCATATAATAAAAAATCAATACAAAACTAATAATACTAGAGCATCTGCATTTTGAAATCCAATAAAATTGATTTTTTGAGAGCCCTTACAAAGCCTGGACTAGTGTGCACAGCTGTAATTACAGCTATTCTGGAAGTCAGTCAAGAGAACCACAAATTTGAGTCCAACCCAGGCAAAGATATAGAGATTTTAATGCAAAAGTAAGACAATTTTTTTTAAAAGGAGTAGGTACCATGGCTCAAGTGGTACAATGCTTTTCTAGCACAAGCAAGAACACAGAAAAAACCTCCTTTTCCCCTACAGCACGTACATCTTTAAAAACAAAGATAACAAACAAACAAAAACTCTAGTACACCAAATATTCCCACTATCTTGGCCTCTCCCAGTACTCCAAGATCTCCTATGCCTTCATTCAATCTTGTTGATAGGATTCCTCCGATCTTCAATATCATCCCCTGCCTCAACACGAGTTCATCAACCTCAGTTCAGTTACCCTTCCTAAATAAATTCATTCCTTATGAAACAATAAACTAGAGTTTCATATCATCCAAAACCAAATAAATTATGTCTCCTGAAACATGACACCTATAATTAAATTGCCATACATTTGCATGCTACTTCTTCTTTAACACAAGTACTTCCTTATAAAGCTGGCCTCAACTGAGTCTCCAAAGACAACAAATACTGTAAGCAAATTCAAAGCTTTAAAAACAATTTTTATTCTAACCTAGACAGATTACAAATTGTACTTTCAGTTGACTAAATTTCTAGAAAGAAACATAGAACTTGGACAATGATTAGGAACAATGCTGACATTATTTGGGGCAAAAAGCCAAAAAAAACAGTTGAAGCAGTTACTGATCACAAGACTGACACAAATTAAAATTATAAATCTGAAACACCAATTTTAGACCTAAAAAGGTACATAATCACCTGTATAATTACAAACATAATAAGTACACTAATAACAATTTTTGAAAATATAGCCTATTTGGAATATAAAATAAACTGTTTCTATACCAACTGACAAGATGTTAAAAAATATACAAACATCAAACCCAATGCAACAAAAAAGACACTTTTAGAAATGCCAATATTTAATTATTCCAAATATTCACAAAAAGAAGCAACAAGACCAGACACTCTATTAAAAATTGTATTTTGTCTCAGAATTTTAACAATCAGTATATTATTTAAAAAATTAACTGTGAAAGTAGGAAAACTATAACAAAAGACACCCAAATATTAACAAATAAATAATCACAAGTTTAAATATATTTATGAACAATAACTTCCCAAAACAATGATTATCTATATTTAGAAGCATGAAACTAGTTCTTTATCTTTCACCTTTGACAAAAATCAAGTCAAAGTGGATCAAAGATCTTAATGTAAGATCTTAGACTTGAAACTACTACACAGAAATCTAGGGAAAACACTGGAAGATACAGGTATAGGCAGTTATTTTCTGAATGTGACTCCAATTACTTAAGAAATAAGAACAAGAAATGACAAAGGGGATTGAAGTAAATTAAAAAGTTTCTGCACATCAAAAGAAACAATCACCAGAGTCAAGAGACAGAAAATCTTTGGCAGGTATTCAGTGGATAAATGATTAATAGCCCAAATGTATATAGAGTTTCAAAACTAAACACGAAAAGGACAAGTTCCAATCAATAAATCAGCAGAAGGACAAATGACTAATATGTGAAGAAATGTTCAACAGTCTTAGTCATAAAAGAAGTTCATATCACAGCTACACTGAGATTCTTTCTCAACCCTGTCAGAATGGCTATCTTTAAGAAAAAAATCAACTACCAATACTTTTAAGGATGTAGGGTAAATGAAACCTTCATATATTGTTAGTGGGTATGTAAACTTGTACAACCACTGTGGAAATCAGTATGGAGGTTCATCCTAAAACTAAAAGTAGGTCTACCTTATGATCTTGCCATACCTCTGTTGTGCAAAGATCTGAAGAGAGACACCTGCATGCCCATGTTAATTGCAGCAACAGTCACAATAGCCAAAAAAGAAATATGGCACCGAGGATGATTTATTCTAAGTACTCTGTATGCAACTAAGATTTTGTAAACCCCATTATACTTTTTCTGTAAAATTTCTTGTTTGACAAAAATGGCCAAATCTATTATTAGGAAAAAATAATTTGACTACTGTCAGTGCCACAATACATGTAAATATTAGTTATTTTATCTTCTTCCTGAGAGAACTTGTAAACCTCCAGTATAAAAAATACACTAGGAGTTGGTGGCTTATACCTGCACTCTTACCTGCTTAGGAGGCTAAGATCAGGATTGTGCTTTGAGGTCAGCCCTGGCAAATTGTTTTCTAGATCTCATCTCCAAAATATCCATAGCAAAATAGACTGGTAGCATGGCTCAAGCATTAGACTACCTACTTTAAGAGCATGAAGCCCTGAGTTCAAATCTCAGTCCCACCAAAAAAGAAACATAATGTGCCCAAGAAGTCCTTCTCCAAAGTAATTCAAGTATGATGTATTTGATATACCGCAAGAACATTTGTAAATTCCACAATATACTGTACCCATCACAACAAAAAAGTTACAAAAAAATTAAATCCTCGGATATGAAATGCTAAAACATCTAAGACCAGAATAACAATTCAGTTTATTACCATTTACTTTAATTTTTCCTCATATCGCACAGAAAAAACATCATATTCATCTCAAATCTGAAATGAAGCACTACCTTTCATTAGTAAGTTTATGAGAATTAGATTATTGGTACCTTACCAATCCTCTTATTACTCCCTTATTCTCAGTATTGAAATAATATAACAAATAAAAATTATTCATACTTTTAAAACTATAGGACCTATTCACCACATAGTCCCAAAGCTCTATAATATTTTGGCTTAAATGCCTACATATACTCTTGCCTCAGTGTATTGATTTAAAAGATACATTCTTCTATATTCCTTTAGATCCAAAGTCTTTATTTTTGTTTACATTTACATAAACATATCCAGATATTTTAAAAGCAGCCCAGTAGACACACACTGTATTGCCTCAATGATTCACAGTCTATAGTTATTAAAAGACACTATGAATAAAAAAGTAAAAATTATCTTTGCCCAAAAACCATAACACAACGTATAAGTGCTGTGTTAACCCATTACCTCACAAATCAAAAATTTAAATGAAAATAATTCATAATATTCTTAAAAGATGCAGTTGGTCAATGTAAAGTTGAATATAATTTACAAAATGGCCTATAATTACACTATCCATCATTCTAAACATAACAAACCTTTCAGGCTCACATGATTTTCCTGGGTTTAAAACATATGCACTTTTAAATTAAAAAGGTATTAAAATCTCAGTAAGTACATGTGATTAAAAAAAGGCCAAAAAACTTTCAAAATATAATCAACGTTAAAATGACCATTACATTTACTTACTTCTTATTATAGGCCAAGTAAGTGTGAAGATGATTTCATGTAAAAACCATGAATTTGATCTTATAATAAATACAAAAGTAACTAAAAGAGTAGTTTAAATCTTTCCTAATAATTATAAACTCATATTAACACTCAAAATTGCCAATTGGCATGCCACTAAATACAAAAAAAAATACACATAAAAAATTCACTGAAAATCACATAACAAAACTGATAGTTACATGACAACAAATTGTGGCCCTGCTTACCCATGGTAGCAGAAGGGAATGAAATACTACATTCTCCTAGGGAAAAAAAAAAAACAACAGTGAAGAGCTAACAGAAACTACAAAGTTACCTGAATTTCATCATATATAATAAACAAGACGCATTTTCCACAGGTAGGATAAATTTTCATTCCTTCAGTAACATCAAAAAATATAACTTATAATGTGCTTTACAAACATTACTGAAAAGGCCTTCTATGACAAAGATTCTTTTGCAAATTCAAAAACAAAAGAAGCAAAATATTTGTCAAAATAAAATGCCCCTGAACCTGCTTATTGCTTGACAGGGAGCCATCCTGGCTTCATAAAGGTTGTGTGTTGTGCTTTTAATTCAAATATCTCCATGTCTCTTCAGTTCTGAAGGATCTCCACAGCGAGATCAATGCTAAATGTCATGATGCACTCAGCATTAATAAGCCTCTAAGCTCATGGTTTTCTGGGGAGTTCTGATTAGAAAAATTGCAATCATCTTTTAATGTTTATAAAAGCAAATCTCTGATACTTGTGTATCCTAGGGATTATAAATTACCAACCACAACTCTTAGCCAAAGGCCCCAATATTACATATAAATAATTTGTTAATCATTGAATGTACAATACAAAATTTTAAAAATAATATTCCAAAACCATAAATATTCATAGTACAGTTAATATAAATTTATAAAATAGCCTATTAGCAACACTATGCAATATCCTAGACATCAAAAATTCATTCATACTCATGATTAACAAAGATTAAATACAAATTTGCTCTCAAATTAAGCAAACCTTAGACTCTTCATGATCAGCCAAGATAAATTATAATGATCACAAATACTTTTTAAATGATTTTAAGTTTTTAAATGGCAATAGCTTATTAATTCTCAATATAGGCCAAGAAGGTGAGAAGTTTCCTTTCATTTATAAACAACAAATCACATCTACAGTCATTAGAAATTCCACCAAAAGACTTGGTTAAATGTCTCCCAATAAATATAAAAGCTATAATATTCACAACTACTAATTGGCAAGCCACATATTAAATACATTTACATATATGTATATATATGCATATATATACATGCACACCTCATTGAAAAGCTCCTAAGATAGCATGATAGTTATGTGATAACACAGTATGGAACTGGATACATCTAGGATGGGTACGAAAATGTTCTGTCACATTTCCCTAGACATAAAAACAACAAGTAAAGACTTTAAAAGCCCATTAACTTGTTAATATTTTATTATAAGTAAATAAAAACTATTTTCCACACATATGATCAAATAGCCTCAATTTTCACCCCTGCAATAACATTAAAAAAAATGTAATATATAAAGCCCCTCAGCAACTTTTCTAAAAAGACCTCAAATGACATAGCCCAAAATATTACCCCCCGAATTCAAAAATAAAAATAGCAAAGTAAAGTATTCTTCAAAATAAAATGTCTCTAAATATTCTTATTGTTGTTCAGAGAAGCACTTCTGTCCTCTTATAGTCTGCGTGATGTTTTCATATTTCAAATATTCAATATTTCCTCATCTTGGAGAAGCTCCATGACTAGATCAATGCTATGTGTAATTGTACACTAAGCATTAAGGATCTTCTAATTTTATGGTTTTCTGGGGACTTCTGGATTTAAAAATTGTAATAACTGTTTTATGTTTCTATAACTACTACTATGCTACTCTTTATGGTATAACATCCTCTCTAGTCTGCCACATAACTTCTGTTCCAGTACAAAATCACATCATAGTCTTGGTACCATCCTGTCTGACAGGTGTAACAACTAACTGTTCCCTATCACTTCTACATCAAATTGGGCACAAGTGTCAGGAAATTGTTGGGCAGGCTGGGTGTCCCATCTCAACCAAAAATATCCATAAAACACAAACCAAGGACATTCCATGACTCTTAAAGTTTATAGGACCCAAGTTATCTTGGGCAAACAAGGCCAGCTCAAATAGGTGACATGGCAACCAAAGCAATCCAGAGTAAGGAACTGGAACAACAAAATAAAACATTGTACCAAATAATGTTTAAGGAAAGCACACACATGCACACTCTTAACAGCACACATCTCACATTAAGTTAAAATATACACTAAAAATACATAAGATGATGATATTTGCAGGCATTAGAGGACTTCATAATTTTAAACACATATAAGTAATCAGGAGGCACATATTTCTGAAACAAACATTCCATATTTCCATTAATTTGACAGTGAGAATAGAATTTTCAGAAGCACATTCGATGAATGTTTTGTGCACTCCTAAATTTCCTCTATTTGGCATATATATGGTAAAAATGTGAGTATCTCCCTCATAAGAGTTTGACTTTTTCTGTCCCCTTGTAGACAAATAATATGCATATTCTTCTCATAGAAACTGAGGTGTAAGCAGACATGCAGGTAATATTGTCTCCATTACTTTGACCTTAACTGTGGAATTCTTAAGGGTATTTCCTCAAAAGAGTTCATTAAAAAGGCTGTGTACATAGAACTCTGCAGATATCTGGGTAGTGTGGATGAATGTGGAATAAATAAATATATCATAAATATAATGATTACAGAAATTTTCATATGTACAGGTAAAATAAGACAAGTAGCAAATGAATTATACAGGATGAATTTCTCAAGACAGGTTATGACACAGTGACTCATATAGTTCTTCAAGAGTAAAATTTCTCCATTTTATGTGTCCTAAAATGATCCCAAATTACAGCATGAGATGTTTTACCTTCATCTACATATATAAGTGATAAGGGGTATGTAAGATTTCATTTCACATCATTTTGTTGCAGATGTTGAAGTAAGAAATCATGAAGTCCCTAACAATTCCAGTGATTATGCATATGCAGCTCTTCTATGGTTATAAAATTTGTGGGAAACCTAAACAGACCAAGGGATTCATGTTATAGTCTTCATTATAAATGTTGTTGATCTACAAACATAGGAGAAAGATGATTTTCCAAGATGCCAGTCTAGAAATGGTGAATGTTTCTGAAATCTTTTACTTTTGAAGTAATACATGAATCCAGATAGAGTTGGAAAGTCCCATACAATGGTCACAAGCAAGGCAAGAGTCTGGTGTCCTGGTAGAGTTGTATCCTAAAACAGTTTTGTATGTCTTTTTTTTTTTCACATCCCCTTCACAATAGCACAAAACACTGAAGAAATTGCTGATGGCTGACTACTAAAAGTGACAAACTGCATATATGACAGTGCAGACCATTAAGGTTACATATCCAGATGTATGAGGAGATTATGTCTCTTGTAGAGTTGTTATGTAGTTTTTCATTGTGTCATATTCTAGCAAGGTGTTGGTTGTGTACAGGGTTAACAAAATGCTGCCTTCAATCATTAAGGTATTTGAATTGCTGGATGCATATCTAAGGAATGTGTTGAACACTAATACATTTCTCTTTGTTCACATGATGCAATGAGAAAAGACTCTGTCCATAGAAACACTACAAAGTCTCATATTATTATACTTTGCTAATACATAATGCATATGGAGACACTTCAATTTAGCATAAAGAGTAATGTGGGATTAAGTCACAGCACAGAACTTCTGCCCATCATAAATACAGGTAAGTGATGATTGTGCCTCCATCCTTCCAGTCACTGTGCTTTGGTCATGCTGACTCAGATCAAAAGTGACAGCATCAGTACTAATTGTAGTAACTGTGGTTTTAAACATTCTAAGTGGAATACAATTTTATGTTGAACCCATGGATGTTGACGGAATGATTACCTGCTGCTTCTTTTTCATTGTTGTTGTTTTGTCAGCCCAGCAAAAAGCACAGGGACTTTTTTCAGTTGTCTGGAAAAGGAATAATAGCTCCTCCTGTTGATACCATCAATCTTGAATTGATCCAAGCATCTAGTAAGAGGTCAAGGGTCTCTTTAAAATACTTTTGTGGGCAGCAGGTATCCTTGAAGCTTAATTGCATCCTGAAAAATATCTGTACACATTTCTTCTTGTTGTAGTTCAGGTTACCTTTAGGACCACTCAAAACAACAGAAAAAGTTCTTGGCAGTTGCTTGCTAATGTCCAGGGTAGTGATAAACTGGTAATACCACAGTATAGATGAGCTGACCTTCAATATGCAGATTAGTGAGGAGATTTGCCTACCCTGACAAGTCTTCTTACAGGTTACCTGGTATTGTCTCAACTGATTTGCAGACACAAGGTGACAGATCATTCAGTCATTAATTACCTTCCTATTTTAATATATATTTAATAAATCCTTACAAGCCCATTTTATTACTCCAAGCTTTTTTAGGTAGCACCCTTTTCATACCCTAATACATCCCTAATATTTCTAGGAAGCATCACATATATTGTATGCTTACTGAGAGGCATTGTGAATTTGATGCTCAGACAGCTGGAAGCATAAGAAGATTCCATGTAATTTTGATTTTGTCTATCACTTAGATGTTGAGGTTAAACTTTTATGGGTGCCTTTCCAGAGAGTAAATGTACTCTTACAAGAATGTGTGGGTGAATCTCTGCAAGTTTCCAGGGAAGGATCATGAAGTGATAAAATGACCTAGGGAATTTTCAAAAGTATGTGTCCAATGACACATCACAATTTTGTTTTGCATGATGTCTTTCTATGAGTTAGGGAAATGCTCTAAATTTGCTCACAGAGATCTTCAGGAGTTAAATTTCTCCTAATCAGTATTGACCTCTCAAATCACTGCAGGACATGTCACATTCACCTACAAAGCTTAGAAATGAGTGTGTTCCTAAATCTTAACATGCTTTTTATGTTTTAAAAATTTTTATGAGGTTATATACATTTTATAGGGTGGGTCCATTGTGAAAATTCTAAGTAGGCTTATATTGTTCTTTGGTAAGATCACCTCCACTATCTCTCACCCTTCACCCCTTCCTTGCCCCATTTCAAGCAATCGCAAGAGGTATCACTGTTCCATTTCATATAGGCACATTAACATGCTTTTAAAACCTTTTTAATTAGCATGTATCAGTTTTACAGAGGCATTTTCTTGTGACATTTACATATGTGCTTACAGTTCATCTTAATGAGATTCACGTCCTCTATTTTTCTCCCTTATCCACTCTACCCCTTAGTTCTTCAATTTCAACCTGTTTCATTGTTCTATTTTCATATATGTATATAAAATACCTCAACCATATTCACCCTCATTCATGCTTTCATTTTACTCTACCCCCTTCTGCTAGTAATCACCCACAGACAGGACCTTATTTACCTTTCTGTCCTTCATTATTTAAGTATATAATGATTAAGTGGGTTTTTTGTGTGGTATTTCACATTTGTATATATTGTACTTTAATCAGATTAGCCCCCTCTGTTAATTATTTTTATTTATCACCCTACTCTTCTAATATTCAAGGGCTTTCAGTGCATTTCATTATGCTATCTTCATGCACAGATGCTGTGGATTTCAATATTACTCATTCTCTATCAGTAATTTTTCCTCCTCCACCTCATTCTAGTCCCCTCTGATGGACCCAAGATTACAATCATGTTGTCTGTCGTTCTCTCTCTCTGTTGCTGTTTATCTATCTATCTATATGTATCTCCCTACACACACATATACACACATATATGCATACATATGTGATCATGTCTGTACTTATATATGCATTGATCTTTTACATCTAGCTTTCACATATGAGTAAATCATGTGACTTTTGATGCACGTGCTTTGATAATAGTCCTTAGTTATTAGCGACTCAAATGAAGATGCACTTTTAGTTTTACTCTGGTCAGCAAATATATATTAAATTTTTGAATACTGAGTACTTATGGTACTTTCATTAATTGTTATTTTGTTGACCTGCCCACAATGGAGGAAGCTTTAGGTATTTTCCTTTTTACAAGTCTAGAAATGATAGACAACTTGAAATTCTACCAACTCTGAAGTGATCCATGACTCTAGGTAGAGTTTAAATATCTTTTCACAATGTTCATGGGAAATGGAAGGAGAATTTGTCCTGATAGGCCAAACCGTATCCTGAAACATAGTTTTGTATGTTTTTTTTCCTTTCCAGTTATGAGAAAGCAGTGAAACTTGGAGTATTGCTGACAAAACTTTGGTTATTACAAGTAAATGGTGATTATACACAAGACATTGCAGATGGTCTGATCTTTAATAATATGATAGGTCAGGAGGTGGTGCCTCAGGCAACATTGCTATGTTCTTTCTGATTGCCAGTAGAGGGCATGTAGGTCTTGGTTTAATGCCCAGGAAATGTCAACCTTCCTAAGCAGCACTCACTTGATCTGAAACTGGTTTTAGGCAGGAGCCTCTTTGCTGGGTTGCAAGGAACATTCTCAGCTTATTGAAATTATACAAAAAGGGCTTATCTCCTCATATCTGGGCCACTTGAGTCCCCACAGAATAGAATATCTTAGACAAATGAGAAAAGATTTGAGATTTGTGCAAAAAGAAATAGCAAATTACATACACCAGATATCTAACTCCCATAGCAGAATCCTACATTTAGCATCCTTTTTTGCCATTATTTATAGGAAAAAGCTAAAATATTATTAACTTAATCTCCACCTCCCTCCCCCATATTTGTACAGTCACTCCACCTAACACCTGCCTCTAACACCTTTCTTCTTTTCATTATGTATTAAATCCTCTAGTTTAATTTCACATTATTTTAAGAGCTTACTTTGAAATATAATTATAAATTTCATACCTAGATTCTTTTATTAGTGAGTTTCAGTCATATTTTTGCCTTAGATTTGTTTTATAGGAAAACTTTAAAAAACAAGCTTTTTGTATTATAAACTATAATTACAGGGTTAGCATATAAAGGTTGTTGGCTCTTGGTGTGTCCTCTCTCCCTCTGCTTTCTGGTTTGGATGAGAATACTCAACCATTTAAGATCATTCAAATATTTTGTAATCTTATCCAGTTTGAGATAACGTACTACTTTTTCTCTCTCTAAATTCATAGGAAACCAAAAATTATGTAAAATTTCTGTGCAAAATTTAAACAATGTTCACTCAACACAGAGAATCCCTTGGGGTTGGACCTCCTGATCTTCTCCTACTCAAACGAAGATTGTCTAAAAATGAGGGCATACATTGTAACCATTGCTTTCATTAGACATTTTTTTCTTATTATGATGAAAAAGTACAAAATCAATTTCCTCTTAAATGTTACTTAAAAAATATTATCTATTCTGAAGAAAATCTTCAAATCATAAAATAATTATTTCAAAGGCTATATATTTATTCAATTCTCTCAACTATAGCAAGCCAGCTGCCTACCACTAATTTCAACACAAATGCTTACCATCATAAAAAGCAGACTCTCCCTTTTCCTGTCCTTTCTATGGAAAATTCAGTGAGTTGCCAACTCTTCACCCAAACTTCAGGCTCACTCCTTTATTAACTCTGAAAAATATTATCTAATTAATTAAAAAATATTGTTATTTTCTTAGATAGACTACTATTAGAAACTACCCTCTATATATTAATTACTAAAAATCTAGGTTGTAATACACTAAAAGGCCACTTGTCATAAATTTCAAATTCCTCTCACTATTTATTTACCATTATAACCCTCACAATCAGTCTCAATGTTCCTTTCTTTAGACTCCTGACTAAAAAGGAGAGTTCCTAGTGGTCTCAGAATAAACCTGTGTTATTATACTTCCCGACTGAAGGGATGCTTCCTCACTAGATTGTATCAAAGTTACTAACTGAAAATATTAATGACATTCCTTTATCAAGAAACCGTGTTTTGAGACTTCTAATTAAGATATATTTCCAAAAAAGATCTCCCTTTTCCTTTCTTTTAGTGTTTCTCCTTTTCTTCACAAACTACATAAGAAATTGCAAAAAGTGCCACTGAAAACCAAAACTCACTGAAAATTAATAACTTACTTTTGAGGTATTTGAACAAACAAAATACAAATTTAAAAATCCAGGAAAGTTTAACAGGGAAATGGCAAAATTTACCACAAATGTTAACCTAAAAATAGTCCCAAGTTTTAAATGTAGTTATAAAAATAACTTCCCACAAAACTGGCTATGCACACATAAGAGAATGAAATTCATCTCCTACATTTCACCCTTGACCAAAACTTATTTAAAATGGATCAAAGTTCTTAATGACAGATTTCAAAATTAGAAGCCACTGCAGGGAAAACACTGAAATATTTTGGAATACACAATTATTTTCTAAACATGACTACAATTGCCTAGGAAATAAGAACAAAAATGGAAAATGTGTTTGCATCAAATTAAAAAGCTTTTGCTTTCAAAAGATACAATTTCTAGAGTCAAGAGACAATACACAAATGGGAGAATTGTCTCACAGATATTCAACAGATAAAGGATTAACATTCAGAATATTCAAGAGTAAAATTCCTTCTAAGTAGTTAAGCAGTGATATGAGCCTAACTCACAGCACAAGATGTATGATCTACAACTTGTGCTTGTTTCTAACTCTTCTTTTAGCATCATTTTGATGCAGGTGCTTTGCTAGGACTCCTTAGTGCACTTAGCAATTTGAATGAATATGGGTTTTAGTTTTTCTCTGAGCAGAAAATTTATGTCGAATATTTGAATACTGAGCTAGTTATGGTACCCTGGTTCATTATCATTGTTTTTGATCTGCCCATACTGGAAGGAACTTAAGATATTATCCTTGTTCCTGGGCTAGAAATGATAGACATACCTGAAAATCTGTTACTCTGAAGAAACCCATGATTTTAGGTGAGTTTAAGTGTCACTTTATATTGGGCACAGGCAAGAGAAAGGGTAAGTATCCTGGTAGAAGAAAATGTAATCTGAAACCAGTTATGTGTGTTTTGTTCATTCCACTCATGACAACACAATGAGTCCTAGATGATTATTGGTTGTTATAAGGTAAGTGGCAAACTGCACACATGACAGTGTAGACAATCTCATCTGAAATATCCTCACAGGTGTGGAGGTTGACCTTAACTGGTGTCCCTTGTTCCTTCTGATCCCCAAGGGAGACCATGCAGCTCTTGAGGTAATATGCATTAGAAAACAGCCTTTATATAAAGCACACATTTGATACCAAACCCCTTTTAGGCCTATGCCTCATTCCTAGTATGTAAAGAAATATCCAGCTCTTCCACAGATGTATACAGAGGAATTTTCTCCTCACATCTTGGCAGTTGCCCATAATTAGTGACAATCTTAGATGCATCAGATAAGCTCATACACATTTCTGAAAAAAAAAAAAAACACAAACAGAAAGTTTACTCATTCCACACATCTAATTTCCATAATGGAAAGTAAACCTTACGATTCCTTTTGCTTTTATTGCTTCAGATGGCAAGAAGCTACAATATTAACAGCTTCTTTATCTCTGCTTCTCTCCACTTATTATCTTGCAATAACTCTCCTTAACAGTTAATGAGTCTTAAGATGTGTCAAAACACAGGCCACAAAGCTGTTTCTTCTTTTTGCAACAAATGAGTCAATTCTAGAATTGACTTCCATTTTATTTTTCAAGCTTACTTCAAAATCAAAACTATAAATTGCTTAGCTATGATCTTTTCTTAGTGACTTTAAGTATATATTTGTCTTAGGTTTGCTTAATCCAGGGATACTTCTCAACACATCCCTTTGTATCATGAACTATAATTACATGGTTGACTATAAAGATTGTTGGCTCTTGTTTTATTCTGTCTCTCTTTGATTTCTTGCTTCTATTGAAATAACTACAGTGTCAGGTTCATTTTAAAATTTTGTTAACTTTGTCAGTCTTAGCTAAAATATATCATACTATAGCTCTTAACTTCATATGAAACCAAAATATATACAAAAATTATTTGCAAAATCTAGGCAACATTGATGAAACATAGGGGATTTAATGGAATGGGAGTTCCTCCTTTGCTCTACCTCTGATGTGATAACCAAGAGTCCCTGCAAATGAAGGCCACACATAATATCCATCATGTTAATCTCACATTTCTTTTTCATAAACATGATAAAAATCACAAAAGCTATTTCCTCTTAAACTTTAGCAAGAGTTATACATTCTCAAAAAACTGTCAGCTGTCAAAAGTTCCATTAAATTAGATATATATTTATTAAATCCTCTTCACCATAGCCAATATAGCAGAATATGAGTAATTTCAAAACCAAAAAGTTACTTACCATCATAAAAAGCAGAGCTTCCCATATATTTCCTTCATCTAGAGGAAGTGAGTTATCAACTTTCATTTAAAGACCAGCATCACTAAATTAACTCTAAAGACGTTTATCTAACTAAAAAGATTTCTATAAGTCTCTTTAAATTATTGCTAGAGATCTGTCCCTTCTAAAAATTTATTCTTAAAAGTCTGTGTTAACATCAAAATATGCTATATGTTATATATTTTAAATCTTTTTATCTGTTTACCTTGATAGCTTTTATTTTATGCCTCAAGAGGCCTTTTTTGCTAGACTTCTGATTAAAGAGGTGTTCCAAATGGCCTCAAAAATAAGTCTGTGGTGTTGTACTTCTGGACAGAATGGACACACCCTCATCAAACTCTAACAAATTTACTAAAGTCCCTTATAATATTAAGACGTCCTCTTGTCAAAGCACAATGGATCTTCTATATCCTTTCTTCTTTCTTCCTTTTCCTTCAAACTCAAACAACAAAATTAGAAAAGAAATGTGACCTCATTTACATTCTTAAGAGTTCTCCCTTAAAAATATTTTCAGAAATTTAAATGTAAAAATATTTCCAACATTAATCTTCTCCAAGAATATCAATTAAAAATAAAAATGTCTAACCTACAAATAAAAGTCAAAAATTTACTACATACTTTTTCATTTATACCTATTTAATAACATCCCCCAAAGATCTAAAGTTGTACATGTTCATTATTCAGAACATTACATCAAAACTCTAAAATCAAAAAACAATATTAAAATGCCATTATCCACATTTTAATAGTGAACCAAAGTTGATATTCTGAAAGGCATTAAAAAACTTGGTTGGACATACCTAGTAATACCGAATACTCTGGAGGTAGAGGCAAGAGAATGACAAATTTGAAGCCAACTGAGCAAAGTTAGTGAGAACCTAATTCAAAAACAAGATTTAAAACTTCATCCAATCTTGACCATTGGTTTCTTCCCCATAATTTTGATACCATGTCACAACTCACCATCAGCTAATCACCCTTTGTTCTGTTACCCTTTCATAATAAAGTTTTTCCTTACTAAAACAACCCACAGTAAAGATTTGTGCCATCCAAAACCAAATAAAATATGTCTCCTTAAAATACATGTATAAATAAAAGACAATACAGATACATGCTATTTATTGTATAGTGGGGTATAATTACATATAAAGGCTGGCTCAGATGATACTGCAAAAATGCTTAAAAATTATGAATGAGTTCAAAGCTATGGCTACTACTTTTAGTCTAACTTTGACAAATTTATATCATATGTTCAGTTGACTATACTCCTGAAAAGAAAAAAAAAATTTAGACTCAGGTCTTTACTGATGATATTTAGGGATCATCATGGTGAACCCAGGTAAAAGAGGTATGCACAATATCAATGTGCAATGATGTTTTTTACAGAAAGACACCCAAAATAACACTGAGCCCATAAACTCTTGACATGAAAAACAGTTGCTATTCAGGTACATTCTGGTGTGGGCCTAAAGCACAACACAGAACTTCTGCCCATCAAAAATACAGATTAGTTGTGTTTGTAGCCCTAAACCTCATCACATTATTTTGGTTCTTGTGGTTCAGGTTAAAACTGACAGTGTCTTTGGTAATTGTATTGACCAAAGGTCAAATTTGATTTTGAACACATGATGGAATGATTATATGGTGCTTCTTTGTTATTACTGTGGTCCCCTCAGCCACCCAATAAGCACAGATTATTTCCCACGTGTCCAGACAAGAAAGTGATACCCTTGTTCCTTCTTGCTAATACCATCAATCTCACAATGATGCAGTTATCCAGGTAGAGGTCAAGTGTCCTTAACAATGATATTGTGGGTCTAAGTATAAAGAACAGTTGTACCCTGAGACATGTTTACACATGTTTGTAAAGGTTGTCCAAGAAGGCCACTCAAAACAGAGAAAGGATTCACAATAGAAGCCTGCTGAGACCCAGGTGAGTAATAAACTGGTGCTATCACAGTGCAGACCTTCTCATCCTCAATATGCATGTAGGTGAAGAGGGTTATCCTAAGCTGATTTCATAAAGTTTCCTTGCAGGTAACCTGTTACAATTTTCCCCAGTGTAAAATTATGAGGTGATGCCACATTCAATCAATAGATAACTTCATATTTTCCAGTATATTTAACAAATCATAAGGAGATGCTCATATTTCTCTACCATATTTTCATTGAATGCCTTTTATACCCTAATAACTCCATAATATTTTGAGGAAGTATCACATTGTGTGGTGTGCTTGCTGAGAGACAATATGAATTTAACAATCATAGTTGCAGAGACAGATGAAGGATTCCCTACATTTTTCATTGTGTCCATGACATTTTCTAAAGACGGTGTAATCTTTATAGGTTTCTGATCAAGAGAAAAAAGAGTTCTGCTACAAAACTGTGTGCATGGAGCTCAGGAAGTATCAATGTGGTATATTTAGATCCTAAATTGATACAAAAATTTGGGAATTTCCAAATGCTCAAATAAAATGAGATATGTACCAACTTGATTTTTCATGATGTGTTTCTATGTTGGAGACCATGCAGTGTAATGAATATCAGAAGTTCTCAAACTTAGAACCAGATTACTTGGAAGACCGTGTATCTGGTTATGGGATGTGATACTGAAGACAGTATCTTCCTAGTATTTTTCTATGAACCATGAATTCCTTGCACACATGATTGTTCCTACGTTCAATAGTGTCACATGCTGTTTTTCAGAGCAGAGAAGTTTAAAAATATATTCTGTTTTGCCCAGAAGTTAACTACTAAACCACATGTGCTTCATGATCAATAGCTATTCACAGAACTCAATAAATAATGAGTGCGGCATTCTGGGTCTGAGTTCTTCCTCAGATCCCCAGCCTTCCCTCTTGCTTCCAAATTTCATGTGACTCTGAGTCTTTCTTTTCAATGAGCACTCCCTCCTTTTTCTCTCTAGGTCTGCGGTATTTCTGAGAGGAAGAACACGTGCCCACAGTGACTCACAGATACCCAAGAGTCAAATCTCCAACATAGGTAAGTAGTACTATGATCTTAAATCACAGCATAGGATTTCTTACTCTCATCTACAATTTAAGAAATGAGGTGTTTCTGATTTCTATTTTCTTTTGTTATCACATACAATAAAATAATTCATGGAACCCTTCACAATTTTAGTGAATATTTCCTGGAAACTTTTCTGTGGCAAGAAAATGTATTTCAAACCTAGAATCCTAAGGATTTCTATTATACTTGTTCATTGTTATTGACATTCTGACACAGGAGAAAAAATAATTTTCCATGATTCCAGTCTAGAGAAATTGATGCTTCTGAAATTCTATTAAGTCTGAAATATTCCCTGAATCTAGGTACAGTTTATGTGACCCATTATAATGGGCTCAATGAAGAGAAGAGGGTCATTTGTCCTGGTAGAGCAAGCTGTTTCTTAAAACACTGGTTTGGATTTTTTTCACATTTCCTTCATGAGAACTCAGCTACCCATAAAGGGTTAATGTCCATACTTTGGTAATTACTACAAATACAAACCAGCCCATGCCACAGTGCAAACATTCTGATATTAGATGCCCAGGTATGTGAAAAGTTTATATCACATGGTATTGGCTTGCTTATTTTTTTTTCTGGGGGTATTGCTGGGGTTTGAACTCAAGGCCTCATGTTTGTTAGGCAAGTACTCTACTACATGAGCTATACCAGCCCTTTTTTTGTTGGGTATTTCTTTTGAGATAAGGTCTCCCTTTTTGTGTTGGCTGATCTTAAACCACTATCCTCCTACTCACTCCCTCCAAGTGGCTAGAATTGCAGGTCTGAGACAATGGTGCCTACTTGACATGGTTTATTTTTATTTTATTTTATTTTTTTTCAAAAAGCTGTAATTTATTGATCTGCTGCCTAAATCATCAAAAACAATTTCCTAAAAGAAAAATAAACAGAAGGTAGAAGTATGTAAAATATTTCATTTTTTATTTTTAAGGATCGTTGTTACTAATACACCAAGAACTGACATGATTATAAAAGATACTAAAAAAATCAAAAGAATGTTAGCAGTCAATAGAATTAAAACCTGAGTTGAATGATCAGAAATGTGACAGTTGGCACTGGTTTTGCTTGTCTTGGTGGTACTAGGAATTGAACTCGGGGCCCTTTGCTTGCCAGGCAAGTGCTTGCAAGGGTTCTACCACTTGTGCCACCCCCAATCCTTTTGCTTTTTAGTTTGTTTTATGGATAGGGTCTTACACTTTTGCCTGGGCTGGCTAAGGATCACAATCTTTGTACCAGTCTCCCAAGTATGTGGGAATACCAGTGTGCACCACCAGGAGCGCCAGTCTTGGCACTGTTCTGATGGAAATTAAGAAACATGTTTGTTATCCTTCTTACAGAATTCATATAATGTAGAAAAAGTTAAATTGCAAAGGAGCTAAAATGTATTGACATACTAAATGACTTTTGCTGTAGACAAAACATTTGTCTAAGATAACCAGTGTTACCAAAAGCTCTGCATCTTGAAGGCAGAGAGGCCTGTAAATTGTAGATTTTTTTAAAATCCAGAAGCAAGCTGTGATTCTGTTGGTAAAACATGGTATCTATTCCTGTCTGAAAGTCTGGCTTAGTTTGTCAGAGAAAAGTTAATGCCAAGAAGCCATGGGCATGGATCAAAATAAATCCATACCAATTTTTAGAAAGCAGTTGACATGTCAGTTACCCTATAACAAAGAATGGTATTGACAGGAATAGGAGTCTTGTGATCTAATTCGGTTCTCACTTTGGATTCCTTAGGATTGCTTATTAAGAATGTGATGAAAAACAGGTATTCTTGCTTCTTTAATTATAACTGTCCATAAGTAGAAGGGAAGAAACAAAAAAAAGCTAATACAAGATGGGCCTTGATTAAAAATCTGTGAATGTGAGTACATTTCATTATGTTGAAATTTGAGTCACACTTATAAAGTAATGGTTATCATACAAAACATTACGAACAAAATCTCCTAGTCTGTTGCAGAACCTCAAACTAATGAAATTAATTCCTTGCTTTTAATTATTCCTTCTTCAGAAAGTCCTAAAGTGAGTAATCATTGACATGTCTGCACTTTCACAAGTGAGTCATGAAAACATTATGCTTTTTATCAAAATGATGCAGGAAACAATTTCAACTGGAGGTCAAGGATCCTATATTCTCTCAAAACAGTTTCAGTTCCTTGTGCTCCATGTCATATAAAAAAGAAATGAGGGAAGCTGGACTTCTGTAGTTTCAGCCCACTAATGTCATTCAACTCCCAAAGTTTCCATGCAACAGAGGGATCAGTATCTAAGTGCTCTACTATAAAGCATACCCAATTCTAAAAGGGACAGCTTTCATCTTTACCTTTCTTTTTTTTTTTTCTTAAAGAGGGCTGAAGCCGTACCTTTCACTTGGCGGAGACCAGCCACTGATTTCCTTCCAGTACAGCTTTCCAAGAGGACAGCAAGTGAGTCTTTGCAGTGGTATTTTTACCCTGGGATTTACGGGGCTTCTTTTCCTTTTGCACCTTCATGTGCTGCCTCAGATGAGAGCTCTGGCTGAAGCATTTGTCGCACTCACTGCACTGGTAGGACTTCTCCCCAGTGTGGGTTCTCTGATGCTGAATCAAGGTAGGAACTCTGGCTGAAACATCAGCCACATTCATCACACTGGTAGGGGTTTTCTCCAGTATGAATTCTCTGGTGCTGAATGAGATTTGAGCTCTGTTTAAACCTTTCTCCACACTCATCACACGTGTGGGGCTTTTCACCAGTATGGATCCGCCGATGTTGTATGAGATTAGAATTCTGAAAGAAACTTTTCCCACAATCAGCTCATTTATGGGATTTCTTTCCATTATGAATCTTCTGGTGCTGAAAAACAGTTGAACTCCGGCTGAAACTCTTTTCACATTTAGTACATTTATAGGGCTTCTCATCTAAGCTTCTTCTAAGTCTACTCAAGCCTGTGTCGAATCAAATAGTCATTCCCCACTTCTGCCGCTGGCGGACTGTTTTGCGCTTGTTCTCATAGACTTTTCCTTGGCTTGAAGTTCGAGAAATTCCTCCTTTCGGCTTTGCTAACCTCGTGGTGAACAGCCAAACTTATTTGTTGGAGACTCTGTCTTCTTCTGAAAGAAGATCTCATTTGATAGAGCTACACAGCTCAGAATTTTCGCGGCCGCCACCCGCTGCCCGCTTCGCCTCGCGCCTCTCCCGCCCATGGTTAATTTTTATACTTTGAATTTTCACATATAATACAGGTTTGAGAGGATGACACATTCGATTATTAAGTCCTTATTCTAAAGTGCACATCTGAGGGATGTTAGGGAAATAGCATATTTCCATACTATTACACAAAATGTTATGAAAATTATCAATGTTCATATCAAGTAATGGGATTTTATTCTTCTAACTTTAGAACCATAAGGAATGATCCATATACTTCAAATAGGGTTCATTAAAGAGACAGTGATAGGGGAATATTAGGAGATACTGTGTCAAGAAAGGAAGGGTCCTCTGACATGCCTTGTATTGAGCCTTTCAAAGTTTCCTGGTAATGTAGCAGAATCCTGAAATGACAAAATGATGTTATGAATTTGGTGGGAGACAAGGGATTTTCTTGATCTTTCTTTGTGAGACAGGTCAGTATGCTCCTGTGAGACAAAACTGTCATTAATTAGAATTTTGCCAGTATCCACGTTAGTGTTGCTACCAGTCAAAATTACAGTGTAGGACATCTGACCATCATATATAGTTAAATATAATGATAATAATGTTCTTGTCAGTAAATATTTGTTCAGGTACTCATGGAAGAAATGACAGCTCTCTTAGCAATTGTCATGACCATGCATACACACTTGTTATTTGCTGGAGAAAATTCACCTTGATCCTATGCATGTTTGTGTCATTTCTTGTGCTGTGATTCATCATCACTTTGTTGATCCTACATCTTTTTTGTAAGAATAGGATATTTTCAGGCACATAGACAAAATGAATAGCATTTACAAAAATTGACAATTAAGTCAAATTTATGCATGTACCTGTGTATAGCTCAGTGTTCTCTTAGAAATGATTTTGTGGATACCAATTGGCATGTGAATTTGAAGAAAAATTGCATCTGTGATGAGCTCATGCATATATTTCTCAGGTTCCCTACAAGAAAACTCAAAAACCTACAATAGATTTTTGACAGAAGCTTGCTGATAACCAGGCAAGTGATCAGGCTGATACACTGATAAATAATTTAGTGATAAAGTGATCATCTTCAGGATCCAAGTAAGTGAGAAGGCTGTGCCTAAACTTGTGTCACCATGTTTGTTAAAGCTATTTGTTATCATCAAGGCCAGTGTATAGAGGTGAGATGATTTCACATTCAGACTTTAAACCTTCCTATTTTGAGATCTATTTAATAATTCATTAGGAGACTCTTCTATTTCCTCAACTTTTCTTGTGATGCATGCTTTCATTCAACAATATCTCCCCAGCATTTCTAGAAAGCATCACATTTTATCGTGTGCTTCCTGAGAGACAATGTCCATTTAATGCTTAAAATCATAAAAACAGAAAGATTCAAGTAATTCACATTGTGTACATCACTTTGGTATTGATGCTAGGATGTTTGTAGGTTTCCTTTGAAGACAAGAAGAGTTTGATTATAAGCCTTGGTCCATGGACTTCTTCAAGTATACAGGAGGTGATGACCGATCCAAAATTGATAAAATGACCTGGTAATTTTCAAATAAATAAGTAAAATAAGAAAAATACCATATTGATTTTGAATGATGTGTTTTTCAGAGGCAGGTGAAGTCCCCACAGTGACTCAAAAAGATCTTCAAGACTAAAATTCTGCTACATAGATAAGTACTAATATGACAATAAATCACAGCATAAAATGTGCTACCATCATCTATAATTAAAGGATGAGTGAATTCCTAGCTCTTCTTTTCTTGTTGCACATGCAGACATATGAAACCATGAGACATTAGAAATGTTAGTGAATATGACTTAGTATGTCTTCTATTTCAATAAAACTATTCACAGTTGATGCTTGACTACTGGAAATTTTATGCTATTCTGTTTCATTGTCACTGTAATTGACTTGATAACACAGAAGGAGGATGAAGAATTTTCCATGGTTTCAGTCTGGAAAAATGGATAATTGTAAAAATTCTACTAACTCTAAAGTAATCCATGAATCTAGGAAGATTTTCACTGGTCCATAATAATGGTCTTAGTCAAGGGATGGGGAGGGTGTCCTAAGGAAGTGAGCTATATTTGGAAACATAGCTTTGTACCTTTTCTTTTTAATATTCCAGGCATGAAGACACAGTGACCCTTAAAGATTGTTGCTGGAGCATTGGAAATTACTTCATAGTGACACTCTAACTTTGCGACAGTGAAGACAATCTGATCTTAAATGTACAGGTAGCTGAGAAGGTTATGCCTTACATAGAATTCCATATATATTTCATGGGTTTTGTAAGATCTCAAGTAGTGTAAAAACTAATCACTAAAATATTCTTATTCTCAGAATCACATCTTAGCCAAGTTTTTGTTGATAGCACCTTTACCTCTACTTCACATGGTATGGTGATAAATGGATATGTCTATTATAATAGTACCAGGCCTAATATGATTGCAACTCTGCTAACAAATACTTAATATTTGAGATGCAAAAATTTTAGAGGCATAGAGTGATCCAGGTCCTTTCAAAGTGTTCATCAAGGAGATATGTGTTAAGGAATATTGGCAGATACAACTTTAAGAGAAAAAAAGTTCTCTTACACCACTTGTCCTTTGACATCTGAAAGACTCCACGTAATGCGTTTGGGTTCTCTAAAGACACAATGGCCATGGGAACTATGAGTAGAACACAGGAGTCCCCAGATGCTATTGCCTGACACAGGTCAACATCCCTACTAAGAAACTCATCAAGTTGGAACATTGTTGGCGAGGTTAGAGCTGCTGTATAAAAATATCCTACCGTAGGATATCTGACATCCATATCATGATTGTTCCAATCCTTATAATCACTATGCTATTATTACAGGTACTCAGGTAAGAATGACAGATCCCTTAGTGATTGAAATGACTATGATTGCACAATTGTTTGGTAGAGAAAATTCCTATTGATCATGTTTATTGTATCGCTGGTTGTGTCATTTTTAATTCATTTTGGTAAGCTTTGAGCCTTCTTGTAAGCATAGAAATATTTAAGGCACCTTCCAGAATGAATGCAATCTACAGAGTGAAGTGTTCATGTCAAATTCATTCATGCATCCAGGTAGAGTTGTATGGTAGGTTTGTCAGCAATGGTGGTATTCAAAGAAATAGATGTTCTGTAGAAGAAATTGTATCTTGAAACACATCTGTGCAAGATTCTTCAATGGTTCTCTGAAAGAGAACAGAGCATTCCTTAAAAGATTGTTGACCAAGCATTGCTAACAGCCAGGTAGTTAATAATGCAGTTGACTTGCAGAGTAAGCCATCTGAGATTCAATATCCATGAGCTTGATTAATGTGTGACTGTCTGTATATTTCTCTCTCTCTCCTTCTCTGTCTTATGAAATCTTTTGAATGTACTTTAAGATTCACACATTTTACACATTCTTTATTTCCTTTTTGTCAGTCTGTGTTTTAGAAAATGAGAACTTTACATGAGAACTCTAAAGATAAGTCCCCATTAGATACTAAATACTATATCCCTTGGTGAGATTAGCCAAGTCAAAGCAGACAGCACCTATAAGCTGTTCAGTCTGTCACCACAGCTACTGTATTTTTCATGCAAAAAGTAAAGATTTCATTCTGAGATCCAGTGGACACCCTGTGGTACTTGGAAAAAGGCTCAGGAGAAAGAAGCCTGCCTCCAGGAACAGCACACTTGGGATCCAAAGCCCCTTGTATGAACAGATCTCATTTCCGGGATCAAAAGAACATTCCCAGATCCTCTAGAATGTGTAAGTCAAGGCATGGTTTCTGTTTACCTTAACCACTCTACTATCCCTGGCTCTGAGACAATATGACATATATAAGATGGGGTATCTAATCCATTTCTAAAAAAACAATCCCCAAACATCTAACTCCCATGGTAGCAACAAACCCTTAGAATCCCTTTCACTATCCACACCATAGAACAAACACATTAACAGCTTCTTTTATCCCTAGCTCCCTCCCTTTGTATTTTTGATACTCTCAGCCCACCTAATTCCATGCTTGTAAGTCTGTCAAAATACAAGCCACTAACCACTTTTTTCTTTTAACCTCATATGAGGATTCTCCAGTCTAGTTTTTTGCCTTACTAGTTTCCTTTATTAGGTCACTAGGGGATATTTTTGCCTTAAATTTGCTTCACTTAGGAAACAGTTCTAAACACATGCCATTTGTATCATAAAACACAATTAAAAGGTTAACATATGAAGATCATTAGCTCTTGGTTTATCCTCTGTCCTTTTAGCTTTCCTTCTTGTACTGAGATGATTCTGCCATTCAAGGTCTTTTTAATGTTTTATTATCTTTGCCAGGCTTACCTAAAATATAACATTTTATGTAACATACTTGAGCTCATAAAAACAAAAAAACCTTTAAAAACTCCTTTTTTCTCAATGATTTGTTTATTAACCATAAAAAACTTTTAAATTAATAAATGCAAAATTAGATGTGTGATAAAGAAAAACAGATTTTTAGTGTAATATGAAATGCTGTATATTGCATTTTTACACTTTTGCTAGAATCTTAAGTTCAGAGTTGACCATATAAGAGTATATAAAAAACTTACAGTTTTATTCATGTTTTTACCTTAGACATTAAGCCCAAGTTTTGTACTTTTTTTTTTTTTCATTTTTCTTTTATTATTCATATGTGCATACAAGGCTTGGTTTATTTCTCCCCCCTGCCCCCACCCCCTCCCTTACCACCCACTCCACCCCCTCCCGCTCCCCCCCTCAATACCCAGCAGAAACTATTTTGCCCTTATCTCTAATTTTGTTGTAGAGAGAGTATAAGCAATAATAGGAAGGAACAAGGGGTTTTGCTGGTTGAGATAAGGATAGCTATACAGGGCATTGACTCACATTGATTTCCTGTGCGTGGGTGTTACCTTCTAGGTTAATTCTTTTTAATCTAACCTTTTCTCTAGTTCCTGGTCCCCTTTTCCTATTGGCCTCAGTTGCTTTAAGGTATCTGCTTTAGTTTCTCTGCATTAAGGGCAACAAATGCTAGCTAGTTTTTTAGGTGTCTTACCTATCCTCACCCCTCCCTTGTGTGCTCTCGCTTTTATCATGTGCTCATAGTCCAATCCCCTTGTTGTGTTGGCCCTTGATCTAATGTCCACATATGAGGGAGAACATACGATTTTTGGTCTTTTGAGCCAGGCTAACCTCACTCAGAATGATGTTCTCCAATTCCATCCATTTACCAGCAAATGATAACATTTCGTTCTTCTTCATGGCTGCATAAAATTCCATTGTGTATAGATACCACATTTTCTTAATCCATTCGTCAGTGCTGGGGCATCTTGGCTGTTTCCATAACTTGGCTATTGTGAATAGTGCCGCAATAAACATGGATGTGCAGGTGCCTCTGGAGTAACAGTCTTTTGGGTATATCCCCAAGAGTGGTATTGCTGGATCAAATGGTAGATCGATGTCCAGCTTTTTAAGTAGCCTCCAAATTTTTTTCCAGAGTGGTTGTACTAGTCTACATTCCCACCAACAGTGTAAGAGGGTTCCTTTTTCCCCGCATCCTCGCCAACACCTGTTGTTGGTGGTGTTGCTGATGATGGCTATTCTAACAGGGGTGAGGTGGAATCTTAGTGTGGTTTTAATTTGCATTTCCTTTATTGCTAGAGATGGTGAGCATTTTTTCATGTGTTTTCTGGCCATTTGAATTTCTTCTTTTGAGAAAGTTCTGTTTAGTTCACATGCCCATTTCTTTATTGGTTCATTAGTTTTGGGAGAATTTAGTTTTTTAAGTTCCCTGTATATTCTGGTTATCAGTCCTTTGTCTGATGTATAATTGGCAAATATTTTCTCCCACTCTGTGGGTGTTCTCTTCAGTTTAGAGACCATTTCTTTTGATGAACAGAAGCTTTTTAGTTTTATGAGGTCCCATTTATCTATGCTATCTCTTAGTTGCTGTGCTGCTGGGGTTTCATTGAGAAAGTTCTTACCTATACCTACTAACTCCAGAGTATTTCCTACTCTTTCTTGTATCAACTTAAGAGTTTGGGGTCTGATATTAAGATCCTTGATCCATTTTGAGTTAATCTTGGTATAGGGTGATATACATGGATCTAGTTTCAGTTTTTTGCAGACTGCTAACCAGTTTTCCCAGCAGTTTTTGTTGAAGAGGCTGCTATTTCTCCATCGTATATTTTTAGCTCCTTTGTCAAAGATAAGTTGCTTATAGTTGTGTGGCTTCATATCTGGATCCTCTATTCTGTTCCACTGGTCTTCATGTCTGTTTTTGTGCCAGTACCATGCTGTTTTTATTATTATTGCTTTGTAATATAGTTTGAAGTCAGGTATTGTGATACCTCCTGCATTGTTCTTTTGACTGAGTATTGCCTTGGCTATTCGTGGCCTCTTGTGTTTCCATATAAATTTAACAGTAGATTTTTCAATCTGTACTTTTTTGATATGTGCACAAGGCATTGAAAATATTTAAGTCCTCATTCAGTTTAGATTTATGGATAAATTCATCTATCATTTATTTATATCTGTAGTGCATTTGGTGAAATGATTTGGAAATTACAAGTTTATAAAAAAATTCAAAAACACTGTGGCCATATGGGACTAGAGAATGATAGTCTTTCAAGGTGTCTTGCCATTTCTTCCTGAATGATCCCCATTTTAATGGCTTGATCAAGGAATGTAATTTCTCTGAGTACTTACCACAGTGTACTCCCAACACTCACCCCACTATAACAGACACCATCTCTACACTACTGTTGAACACTTACATACTTCAAAAATGTTTGTTGAATTACTGAATTTTGAATCAATAAGTGTGTAAAGAAGTGACTATGAGTTTGGTGTGTTGTTGATCTGAAATTCCAGGACTAGGGAGGCAAAGGTAGGAGGATCATGGGTTTAAGGCCAGAATAAGGAAGAACGAGGCAGGAGGATCATGAGTTTGAGGCTGGTCTGTGATACAAAGTGACTTTGCAAGGAAATTACTGACTGTGCCAGTCAGTAATTAAAGGGACAGGCTGGAACAAATTTTCACTAGTGAAAATAAATTTTATTAACAGGACATGCTTAAAATTATACATATGGCTTTAAAATTGTTGCATAGCAACAAATATCACACACCAAAGAGTTACTTTTGCCGGGAAGAACGTGGCAGGTCCTAATTGGCTTCAGGAAGCTGCATTCTGGTAGCCGATTGGTTCTACAGGTAGAATGAAGATGGTTGTGACGTCAGACATCCAGTTTTTCAGTTACAGCCAAAGCAGACTCTTGCCTGTCCACGAAGAGTTAATAGTCGCCTCATCTTCAGTCCTTCTCTGCTAAAGCTATCCTTAATGTGAGAAAGAGTGCGTTTAGGAGGGATGGCGGCGTTTCTGTTGCTGATGGTACTAGTGGAAGCCATGACCAGCTCTCTGAGAAAGATACAATTCCTACTTCTAAGATGGTAAGATTCAGGCGGGGGGTGGGATTCATAACATTATACCTTGTTGAATAAACCAGCTGCTCACTTCAACTCTGGTTGACAGTGTACTCAGACTGACGGAATTTGAAATCTCTCATGTCTCTAGCATGAGGATGAGGATAATCAGTCAGGAAGAGAGAGTTTCAAAACACATTCCTGACTAAGTTAATGATATGACGTCAAAGTCCATTGATGGGCAACACCTTGAGGGTAAGATACATATTCTTACACAGGGGAACAGGAACTATTTGGAACAGGTACATTTAATTCTGAGGAACAGTTCATGAAGAACAGTTCCTTCTCCAAGGAAGGAAGATAAAGTCAGGGGAATCCTCAAAAAGCTCTAGAAGATAATATTTTCTTGGTCTTCTAGCTTGTAGCATTGCATGGCTTGTGGCAGCATGACTCAAATCTCTGTTTTCATCATTACATACCCTTCTTTATCTCTGTGTAAAAATCATGTTAAAATTCAAACACTAAATACAAAGATGTATATGGCATATTTTCACTCATATAGGAAACTTTGACTTAGAAATATCTATATAACATGATTACAAAAAGGGAAACATTGGGAAGAACAGGCAGGTCCTGAAGACTAGAAAGGAGAAGGCATTTGGGTCTACATGATAGAAAACTATTAATAGAAAACCCACATAATGCATATATTTTCTTACATAGTTATGTATGTTAATGATATGATATCACATATTTAAAATCAGTTACATATTAAATATATATATAAGAAAATAGTATATTATATAATAAAATAGCATAATGATACCATAAAGCTTTAAAGATGGAGAGAACAGAGTTAAAGAAGAGAAATATACACAGGGTGAATTTGATCAAACTCCATTATATACATGTATATAAATTTCACAATAAAACTCCTTTATACAATTAATTGAAGCAAATAAAAATAAATATTAAATAAAGTATGGAGTATCAAGACACCACAGTTAATTTTGCATCAATCCACGTATTCAGGTAGAGTTGTAGGTGCTCATCCTTGTAGAGGAAATTGTATCATGAAACACATTTGTATGTATTTTCTAAAAGGTTCTGTGAAAGAGAAGAGAGTGCCTAAAAGATTGTTCAAATCATTGATAAGAATGAGGTAGGTGATAAAATGACCATATGAAAGGCAGAGCCACTGATATGCAACATATGGGTAGATGAAGAGCCTGTGTATCTGTTTTTAGATATTTAATAAACCCTTAAGAGACTCTTCTATTTTTCTAACATTTTTGTCATGCAAGCCATTCATATATTAATGGATTCTGAATATTTCTAGGAAGCATATCTTCTGTATGCTTATAGACAATGTGAATTTAATGTCTATACTTGCTGAGATACAACATTCATTCCAGTGGTTTTCATTGTGTCCATTTCTTGGTATTTATTAACGTTGAAATTATAGGTTCCCTATTAAGAAAATAAGAGTTTTCTTTGAGTCTGTGTGGATGCAAGTGTCAATAGTTTTGATATATCATTAATTTGCACAATGACCTCAGGAATTTCCAAATGTACAAGTAAAATTAGAACAAAAGCAAATCAGTTTTCCATCATGTGCTGTTCAGAGAGGGTCAGGTTCCCACAATGACTCACAGATATCTTCAAGAGTATAATTTCTCCTATTTAGGTAAATTCTGCTATTGCCCTAAATTGCAGCCCCAGAACATTATGCCTTCACCTGCAAATTAAGGGACTGGGGCCTTCTTCACCACTTATAGCTATAAGCTTTTTGTATTGCAGGTATGATAAGAAACCATGAATCACTTAGCACTGTTGGTGGTTATACAGATGTAGCTTCTCTATGGCAAGAAAATTTATGTTGAACCTTTGAATACTGAAGAATTTATGGTATGGTTATTCATTGTCATTATGGTTGACCTTACAGAAAAGGGGGAAAATTCAGAACTTTCATGTTTCCCACCTAAAATTGATTGATGCTCCTGAAATTGTCTTAGCTCTGAAGTAACCCAAGAATGTAGGTAGAGTTTATGTGTCCTTTAATAATGGTCATGGGCAATTGAGGTGGCAGGTGTCCTGGTAGGGCAAGCTGTCTCTTGAAACACAAATTTGTTTGTTTTCTTTCTGTACATTCCCTTCATGAAAGCACAGTGACTTAAAGGACTATTGACGGAGTCCTGGTACATTGCTTTGAAGTCACAGACTCTACACATGACAGGTTAGATACACTGATTTTAAATATGCAGGTGAGTGAGGATGTTGTATCCCCAGAGTGTTGCCATGTTTTTGTGCATGTTTCTAATACTGTTTCAGGTTGTGTACTGGTTGGAGCACTTCTTACTCTCATATGTATACGTGCAGAATGTTTTCAATACTAATATATTTCCCTCTCTCACTGATGTTCAAGTAGTCAAAACGAAAAAAGTAACCATGCAATAAAATAACAAAACAGGCAAATATTTCACAAGACCCTAGTTTGGTATGATCACCCCAAATCCAATGTCTCCATGCTTGGCTAATAACATTAAAACATTATAAGTTCAAAATGATTAAAAGTTACAAGGTATCTAAAAAAGGAAAGGAATCACTTTTCTGAAAAGGTTTTAAGCCTAACTCTTTAAACACATTTAGCTAATATAAATAGCCTTGATGAAAGACTGTTGCTTGTGTCTCCAATACCTGTACTCCATGCTGCTTTGTATGCATTCCCTGCTTTGCCTTACTTGAATAATGTGTTCTTTGGCCAGTCTTTTTCCTTGTGAATTGTCTTAAAATTATTTTCTAGGACACATTCAATAACTACAAAAATCATAAATAATGAATTGAGGATTTTTCCTGTATCAAAGACCTCCTCAATACAAGCTTCCAGTGACAGAAGTTTAGGTGAACCAGCCAGGAGGTAGTGAAGCTCTTGCATCATCAGGAAAGAGCACACTTAGGAGGCAGGGCAATGCCTTCCTTTTGAAGTTTTCTTTGCTTTTCCTGTTTTCTCTGTGTGTGTATATGTGTGTCTTCTGCTCTGCTTTAATGAGTTTTAGATATGCATTTTTCCTCAGCCACACTTTACACTGTTTATGAGAATCTGTCTTTTAGAAAATGAGAGTTTCATCTGAGAGTTCTAATGATAAGCCCCCATTAGATTCTAAATATTTTATCGGTGGTTGAGATGGGTCAAGCCAAGGAATCTTGAGTGGAACCTATAAGTTTGATGAAGAAGTTATTGCATTAACTTCAAGCTAAAAAGGAAAATTTCCCTCTGAGAAGGAGTGGAAGCCCTGCAGCACAAGGGTAATGCTCAAGAGACTTTGGGGTTTATAAGGAGCACACTTTTTATCCAAAATACCTTTAGACACTTACCTCATTCCTAGGCTGCATGGAACATTCCTGGCGACTGCGCTGGTGTTTCAAAGGGTTTTCTCCCTTTACTCAGGCCACACAGCTCCACACAAGTTGGGGATAATCTGAACAAATGACACACTGACATATTTCTGAAAAAAGTCCCAAACAGCACATTTATAGTCCCCAGAAGCTAACTCTCTTGGCTGAAACCTACCCCCAGGATCCCTTTTGTGCTTGCCATTATTGACAGCAAGAAGCTAAAATACTCACAAATTCCTTATTTCCAACTCTCTCTTCTTGTAACCTTGCCATCACTCCACCTAACACCAAGCCTCTAAGACTGTCAAGCCTCAGGTCACGCCTTTCATCCTTTTGAAAAACATGAGGATTTTTCAGTTTTTTTCATTGACTTTTTAAAGCTTACTTTGCAAATTAAATTACAAACTGTTTGCATATCTTCTCTTACTTATGTCTTCAGCAAAAATATGATTTAGATTTGCTTAAGTTAGCAAAAACTTTTAAACACAAAATTTTGATATCATAAACTTCAATTAGAAGTTAAATGAATAAAGATTATTGGCTATTGATATAGTTTCTCTCCCTTTGCTGTTTGCTTGTTAGGTTTTTGGTGGGACTGGGGTTTGAACTTCAGTCTTTGCCCCTGCCAGGCACACACTCTATCACTTGAGCCCCACTCCTCTCTTCCTTCAGCTTTCTGGCTTGTACTGAGATACATGGGATACTCAGGTTCATTTTAAAGATTTTTATTTAAATTAACTGTAGTTAAAATGTAACATTCTATAGCTATTAAATTCATATGAAATTTTAAAAAATTAGATAAAAATTCTTTGTAGAATACACACATACTTACCACACACAGAGGACCTCATGCAATGAAGTCTCTCCAGTGTCTCTCCTCTGATGAGATGACGGAGATTGCCTACACAGGAGAGCCACAATTGGCAACCATTTCTTTATTCACACATGTCAGTTTTTTATTAAGTCAACAAAAAAATTCTCTAAATCTATTTCGTCTTAAATTTCACTTAACAAATAGTAAATCATCTGAAAAAACCTCACCCCTTAACATTAGCCTTTCAAAAGTTATATATTTATCCACTCTTTTCCACCTCAACCAAGACAGATTACTACCCATTATTTCAACACAACACTTATCATTAAACTTAGATTCCATCTCACACACCCCTGTCAGAATGGCAATCAACAAGAAAACAAACAACAAATTCTTGTTGCAGAGAAAAGATACCTATACACAGTTATTGAAATTATAAACAAGGGCCACCACTGTGGAAATCAGTATGGAGGCTCATCAAAAAACAAAAAAATACTGAAACTAAAAATAGTTCTACATAATTACTTTAGGGCATAGATCCAAAGTCATGTAAAGCATCATACAAGAACAACATCTGCATATCCACTTTTATTTCAGCACTATTCACAATCACCAATGTTTTGGAATGTGTCTAGGTTCACAAGAATTAATAACTTGAATTCATTTTTGTAGAGAGTGAGACTTAAGGGACTTGTTTCATTCTTTGATGTGTACATACCAGTTTTATAGGAAGTTATTTTTCTATCTAATGTGTCTGAGACAGGTTAAGATGTCCCTAGAAGACAAAAATGTCATCAAGTGGAGAATTTATGGTATCCAGTTTAGTGGTGCTGTGAGTCAACATCTTAGAATACAATGTTTGACCATCCTATATATAGACTAACATGAGGTTGTCCATAACCATTCTTGTCACTAACATTTCTTACAGGTGCACAGGTAACAAATGACTGTATCCCTCATCATTTATAGTGACCATGGGTTTACACTTTTTATATGTTAAAGAAAATTTGCATTGTTCCTATGGGTTTTGGCACATGTTGAATCCTGGATCATGGTCATTTTGGTTGACCTTGACTCTTCCTCTAAGAATAGTATATTTTTTAGGCATAAATCAAGAATGGAAGGAATCTCCAGACCACTCAGTTTGACAGGAATTGATCTGCATATCAATGTAGAGCTGAAGGGTATGTCAAAAATGGTGCTACTTGAGCTAATAGATAGGTGTTCTCATAGACTAACTTGTATCCTTAAAAACATCCTTACATGTTTTCTCACAGATTCTCTCAAAAATAATAGAGCATTTTCTGAAAGACTGTAGACTGAGCATTGCTAATAATAAGGATAAGTAATAAAGAGGACCAAGTGCAAAACAGATCATCAGATATTCAGTATCCCTGAGATTGATCAGGGTTTGTGTGTAAGTTATTTTCATGTGTATTGCATTAATTCTGTGTAGGGCTTGCCTAATATACGTGGATCAAAAGATTTCACATTCACTCATCTGGAAACTCTGTATTTTCAGATATGCATTTGAAGAATGTTTTTTCATTCTTCAATTTACGTATTTCCCTCTATGTTTGGCCTATATGTAGTAAAAACTCAAATATATGCTTCACATCCCCAATCAACAGTAAGATTTTCTTGTATCTTCACAGAAGTAACTGTGTATTAAATGTTCCAAGTGATAAAGGCATAAGCAGAGATCCACATAATGTTCACAATGTCCATCCCTGCAATCTTGACCAAGGAATATCTTTACACTTCTCTCTGGAGAGTAAGAAGTTTCTTTAACATCTCTGTTCATGAAGACCAAGGTGATATAACCATGTCCTAATAGAATACATGAGCTAGTGCTTTACCAAGAGCACATGTGGCATCAGGTTTTTGCCAAATCATTTTGCAATGATGTCTCTTACAGAGAGAGACCAAATCTGACAGTGAGCCAAGAAAGTCCACTCATGGAATGCTGCTGGTATCCATGTACAAACTGGTATGGACCTCTGTGATGGCACAGAACTTCTGCACATGAAAAACACAGGTAAGGTATGACTATGGCCCCAAAACTGTTTGTCCCACATTTTGTTTATCCTCACTCAGATCAAACTGACAGTGGCATTATTAATTGTAGTGACCAGGGATTAAACATTTGAAGTGGCATAAAATTTTATTTTGAAACCATGAAAACTGAGGTAATTAATAAATTGAGCTGCTACATCATTGATATAGTGCTACCAGCCCAGAATCAGGCATTTTTTCATTGTAGGGGGAGTGATTATATTTTATGTGTTTGGAGAAGAAACAATGTCCCTCATGGTGATACTATTAATCTCAAATTAATCTAAGTATCTCGTTAGAGCTCACATGACTATTAATGATTTCATCCACATCACCATTCAGGTGTTCTCAAAGAGAAATTGTGCCCTGAAACATGATCATGTATTTTTTTTCAAGTTTCCCAGAAGACAACACAAATATGCAGAAAGATTCTAGACCTAAGCTTGCTAATATCCAGTGGAGTGAGAAAGTGGTGATAGCACAGTGCATATCATTTCATCATCAGTATGCAGGTAGCTTTCACTGTATCTTTGCAAGTTGCCTATTCCCATCTTAGCTGTGCACAGGTATAATGTGATGATAATATTCAATCATTAGATATCATCCTCTTATAAGATATTTTTAATAAATCATTAAAAATATTTTTATTCCCCCAAACTTTTTATCCTACAAGCCTTCATCTCATAATAGCTCCCTAATATTTGTAGGAAGCATCACATATTATTTTGTTTCTTGAGAGAAAATGTGCATATAATACCCATGCGGGTAGAGGCAAAAGAAAAGTTCCATATAATTTGATTGTGTCTACCCTAGGGAGTGGGAGCTGGAATAATTAAAGGTGTTTTCTTATTATAAGAGTATTTCCACAAGGCCCTGTGGGTGAACCTCTGTAAGTGTGCAGAGAATGGAGATGGATCATAAATGGATGCAGTGATTTTGGAGTTTTTGAATGTGTATAGAATGATACATGTAGCAGTTTATTTTTGCATGATTTCTTTCTGAGAGACAGATGAAGAATCCAAACTTACAGAGATGATCATAATAAAATACCTTCTCCACAGTTAAACAGTGATATTACCATAAATAACAGGGTATGATATCATGTGTTGATCCACAAAGCTGATGAATGAGGGTGTTCCTAACTCCTCTTTTAATATAGTTTTGATACAACTTCTTTGAAAAGAACCCTTGTAATCCTAGAAATTGCAATGAATATGTGATTTTAGCTTTGCTTTAGTCTGTGAATTTATGTTGAAACTTTCAGTACTGAGGGAGTTTGGTACACTGGTTCATCATCACTGTTACTGATTTGCTCATACAGCTGAAAACTTAGGATATCTTCCACATTTCCCATGCAGAAATTATGTATGTTCCTGAACTTTGAAGTAGTCCATAATTCTAGATACAGTTTAAATGACACTTCATAATGGTCATGAGCAAGGGAAGGGAAACCTGCGCTGGTAGAGAAAATAGAACCCTAAAACCTGCTTTTTATCTTTCTTTTTCATTTCAGTCATGAGAACAGTGAATATTATAGGATTCTAGACAAAATCTTGGTTATAAGTAAGTAAGTGGCAACTATACATGAAAGTGGACACAATCTGTTCACAAATGTCCTGACAGGTGAGGAGGTGGTGCCACACATGGTGATGCCATGGTCCTTCTGATTCCCATGTGGCTCCTGCCTTAATGTGCATAAGTCAGTCTTCATAAGCAGCACACTTTGAGTAAAATTTTTTTACACATGCCTTATCCCTTAGGCTTCAAGAAACATTCCCGTCTTTCTTAAAGGATTATATAAATGGTAGGTAGATTCTAATACCAGGGCTCATTAGCTCCCTGCAGTACAGAGATAATCTGAGACACATGAAAAAAAACTTACACACATCTGAAAAAAATCACCAAACAACAAGTTTACAGACTCTAGATATCTAACTCTCATTGCAAAAAACTCACACCTTTATTGGCAGGAAGAAACTAAAATACTAAGAGCTTCTTTATCTCTACCTCATCCCCTTAAATTTTTGTAACTACTCTACCTAACACAAAGTCTTAAGTTTGTCAAAACTCCAGCCACAAATGCCTTTCTTTGTATTTCTACATAACAGAAATCTTGAGTTTACTTTAATTTTCTTTTTACAACCTAGTATTTTAAAAAATTATAAATTGCCTAACTAGGTTATTTTATTGGGAATTTTCGTTCATATTTTTGCCATAGATTTGTTTAACTTAGAAAAAACTTATAAATACTAGCATTTGTATCATGAATTACAATTATGTAATTTCTTCCCTAATTTTTCAATGACCCACTGATCATTCAAAAATGCATTGTTCAGTCTACAACAGTTTGAATGCCTCCTGAGGTTTTCCTTGCCATTGATTGCTAATTTTATTCCATGATGGTTTGTTAGGATACAGGGAATTGTCTTGCTATTTTTCCTAAGGTTTGCTTTATGACCTAGGATGTAATCTGTATCAAAAAGTTCATGTGCTGCTGAGTAAAATGTGTAATATACTTCTGTCAGATTGGATACTATACAATGTATGCTGAAACCATTTTGTCCATGGTATTGTTTAGTTCTAGGATATCATTGTTAATTTGATGTATGCATATTGTGCATTGATGAGAGTGGGTTGTTGAGATAATGTACTAGTACAGTATCTGGATCTTTCTGTTCCTTTAAGCTCAGAAGCCCTTTTTGTGTGTACTTGGGGACACTGATAGTTGTTGCATATATTTATTGTTGACTCTTGGTATATTCTCACTTTCTCTGCTTTCTTCATGGTTTACTAAGATAGTTATTCTGTTTGTGGAAATTTTACAGTTTGGTTATCGCAGTTGGCCATAACTAAAACATACCATTCACTCTCTCTTATGCTCACATGAAATAAAAATATATACATATAAATTCTTTGCAAAAATCAAAAGTACATTAATAATCATATAAGATCTCATGGGTGTAAGCTGTTTCTTTTGCTCTCCTACAATTAGATGACCAAGATAATGGACAAAAGAGGGATATATGTGGCCACCAAAACCTCTTTATTTATAGTAATGATAAAAATATCACAAAAGTTACCTCCCCCTTTAATTTACATAACACATGTGAAATGATCTTTAAAAACCTAATTATTTAAAATTAAACTTTCCAAGATTGTATCTTAATTTAGTCTATAGCTCAGACAACTGCTAACCAATAATGTCAACAAAACAATTACTTACCATCATAAAAACCAGACTTACCAATGCCCTTTCCTTTATCTGCAGGAGAGGCAATTCAAATTCTGTACCCAAAGTCAAGTCTCTCAGAATGAACTCTGAAAAGGTTTTTCTAATTAATAATATTGCTATAATCTTTGGTAGACTATTTTTAGAGTTCAAACAACTTATAAATTGAAGTCTTAGTAATGTATTTTAATATCCAAAGGGGCCACTTGTCATAAATTTAAAATCCTGCTTCCCACTTATCATCAAAGCCCTTTCTATTTGCTTCATCACAGCTAGACTCATAATTAAATAGGAATTTCAAATGGCCTCAAAAGTAGGCCTTGGGTGTCACACATTTGGAGGGAAGGGACTTCCCCTCACCAAAATGTAACCAATTAACTAACCTCATTCTAAAATATTAAGAACATGTCCTTGACAAAGCACATTGGTGGGATAGGAACATGACTGAAGTAGGAGAGCACCTGCCTAGAAAGCAATAAGTCCAAATTTCAAAACACCATTATTGCAAAATATAATAATAATAATAATAATAATACAAAACAATCAACAAAATGGTTTTTCAGTTTTACTGAAAGATTTTTTATTTCCAGTCTGTGATTCTCTCTCAGCAAATTCAAGCACCAATTTAAGACTGATGTGTGAACCATTATTATTCCATAAAATTATCTATTAAATTATTTACTATGAAATTTCAAATATAAAAACTTTTTTGAAAAAATCCTTTGCTAATAACAATTGGACCTAATGAGTATTAAAAACTAAAAGTACTTGGCCTATGAATAAAGACCAAACATGTTTTTTCATTCAAACCTACTTTATTAAAAAATTAAACATTCTCTAAATGCACATATACATTTATTCAATCATTATAACAACTCAAGCAAACTTAGAGAGACCTGAATTCAAAGCACAATAAAAACCCGAAAGAATTGGTGAAATGGATAAAGTGGAAAACTGCTTGCTTACCTGAGAAATGTCCTGAGTTCAATATCTGCTATCACAAATAAATATATAAATAAATAAATAAAAATTAATGAATGAACAAAAGAGCTGAGAAGAGCTCCCATACTACTGTCGCAACCTGAACCATCAAATCTGCATGAACAAGATCCTTAAGTACTACTCCCGGTATTATTCCCACCCAAACTCTCAATGACCTCGCTGTCTGCTCATCTTACCCCGGCCACAAGAACCCTGCCTTCCATCTCATACACATTCAGCTTATTAGTATCAGTTTCATTACCATTCCTTAATAAAATTAATTCCTAATAAATAACCCAGAGTAAATCTTCATACAATCCAAAAACAAATAAAAATATGTCTCTTTAAAAAATGCATAAAACTACGAAATCATATGATCACATGTTACTTCTTCCTTAACCCAGGTATCTCAATATAAGCTGGGCTCCAAGGACTCTCCAAAGACCTGAAAGACTATTAATAAATTCAAAGCTCTAACTATTTCCTTAAACTTAACCTAGACAGATTACAAATCACATTTTCAGTGGATTAGACATCCACTGAACAAAAATTTTGGAAAATGACTCAGAACTATGCTGATACTAGGGTCAAAGATATTTGATACATTGTAAGAACTTTTGTAAATGCCACAACGTACCCCTGCACTGCACAATAATAAAAAAAAGAAAAGAAAAACATCCCAATAAAAAAGTGAGCCATTCAAATCAGTAAAAATGTAATGCATCCCAAGACAAACCTAAATTAAAATTATCAAATTAAAAGTGTCAATTGTAGCTTAAAAAGTCATATAATGACCTACTCCATTAAACATAAAACTAACAATATGTAAGACCATTAATTGTTTCTTAAAAATCATACAAAACTGCATACAGAAAAAATAAAATCTTACTCTGATTCTAGGTCAACAGAAAAGATTTTAAAAATATACTAACATCAACTTTAACTCAGTTAGTCAGCACCAAATATCACAAGTTTCAAAAAGATGAAGTGGGAACGTATTCAAAATTAATAATTTGTCCTTTTGAGATTTGAACAATGGAAGCATATTTTTTTAACAGGTAGAAACAAGAAAATTATAACAAAAAGAAACCCCAATGTTTAGGAATAAGCTGTCCCATTCTTCAATAAAGATAAAAAATAACTTCACATAAAACTGGTTATATACACAGAGAAGAATCAAACAAGTCCCATAACTTCTTTCCTGTACAAAAATGAATTCAAAGTGCATCAAGTGTCT